>NC_056725.1:160322015-160622015 GCF_019279795.1 Protopterus annectens | reverse complement strand
GAAACCTTGTCATCACAAATGGTTGGCACCAGATCTGTTACTAGCATGAATCAAAGGAGGCAGATGCCCGAGCTGCAGTGTTTATGTGATGCAATCGGTAGGTGCATTGCTGGCAGTGCTTCATGAATCTGCAGTCATAGTAGCAAGCTGCTTGTTACAGGAGCATAGAAGAGCTTTTTTTGTCTTCAACTTTGAAAAGATATTTTTTTTAGTTTAGCGGTACACCAGATGAGCTAGCTACAGTTAGCCCAACAGTGAGAACATTTTATTTAAAGAGTTATAACCACAATGAATATGGCCTCATTATCATCTCTTTTGCATTGAACACTGAACAGTCAGACCTGACTATGCTACTTTTCCCTCTCAAGCCATGCATGGCTTCATCAAAGTCACCACCCTACACTCACGCACACACACACACACACACACATACACACACACACACACACACACACACACACACACACACACACACACACACACACACAAAGATTTCCACTCATCCACAAGAATTCACCCACACATGTTCCCTAACACACATAGACACTTGCAGATAACCAGAATCAAGATTCTCTACCTAAAGGGTGTGACCACCCTTCTCCAAAGTTTCCTACCATAGAAGTGAATGGGTGACCAAAGTGTTTTTATGGCATTCAATTTTTCCTCCTAAGCTAAAATTGTACTTGGCCGAGAAGATTCGGGTTAGAACTGTTTTACAATTGGTTTATCTCTGGTTTGTTCTAAATAAATTGTACGACTTTAAGTAAACATTTTGTTTCTTTATATTAATCTGCCTTGTTAAAAGTAGCTAACAGGTCTCTGGGTCAGAAACAGTTTCAGTGAGCGTGGAACTGGCTTTGATGAGTAGGGGCATTGCTGTAGCTGTTTTTCACTTATCTACTTACTGATTGGATTATTGTTGGTGCCTTAAAGCTATATATCACTGTCCATGGACTTTAGTGCTGCCATTAAGGCTTGATTTGTGTGGAGCAATTCTGATAAACACTAAACAAAGAAATCTAGCTTCTGATTATCACCACAAAAGAAGATTAAGAACTGCTTCTTGCAGCTTGAATTTTTCCCCTTCCCTCTTACCCTCTTCCTTTTGGGGTTTTAAAAGGCCGTGTCTCACACTTCTGCCCCCTATGGCAATCTGGCTTCCAAAGTCCCTCCCCTTCCTTTGCATTGCTATTGTCTGTTGTGTAACTTATTTATATATTTTGCATCCACCACTCTAGGAGAACCCTGTTGAAATCCAGTCCTTAAACCATAATATCCCACACTAATACAGAACCTGACTACATGGATGTGCAATTTACAAATGTCTCTGTAGCCACCATGTTAGATATGGGCATCCTGAGACAATGCAGCAATTGTCTCATGTTCTTAGACAACCAGTTAATCCTTAAAGAAATTAACACAGTATGAGAGAGATGTAAATACACAACTTCATTGGGAAAAATCTCGAGGTTATACAATACATCCATCACACATACCACTCATCATATGCATAGATCTTCTTATGCTGAAGCACTTAAAAGAAGCTTTCCCAAACCTCAAAGACCTCCTAAGCCATCTAAGAGCAACACAATTCTTCAGTAATTATTAAAGCACACACCAAAAGCAACACCAAACACCATGCATAAGCCTACACCCAATGGTCCCCAAAGAATGAAGTTCATAAGGCAAGCAAGGACTTTAGCAAATACTCTTGTCATTGGGGATTCCATTGTTTAACACACAGATGCCCCACTCACCAGGTTAAGACAAGGAGAAGATAACTGTTAGTTGCCCATCTGGAGTCAGGATCTGCAATATTACACACACATTCAAGTCACTGCACTCTATGTATTAATATGAGTAAGACAAGTATCAGCCTTACACTGAGCAGCATTCTACCCTCACCGATGATGATGCCACAGTATGTGCACAAAATGACTGATTTTAGTAATTTGCTTAGTTCTGGTGTCACTTCAGGGGAATCAAATATTTTTCAGCATGACAAGACATGGTTAACAGTTTGCTTTGCCAAGAATGGTCTGCACCTGCCCCCTTAGGTTTTTAGATACTGTCTAAAACTTTAACCACCTCCTTAGAGTCTTTTTTAGGCAATGCCAACATAAGAAAACTACCAACATAGCAGAAAATATTCAAAGCAATCTTAAGGTGTTACTGCTCAATGCTAGGAGCCTAAACAAAAAACTCCACATCCTACAAGCCCTCCTCACTAAGGAGAATGTAGAGATCTGTGCTGTTAATGAGACTTGGTTTAAAGCCTTAGAAAGTACTCCAGCAGTGCAAAGTTACTGTGTCTTACACTGATTTAGACCACCAGCAGCACAGACAGGGACTAAAGGTGGAGGTGTCTCTTTCTATGTTAGCAACAAATATACCGCCAGGTTGGTCAAACAGGATGATGCCATGGAGTTCACTCATGTGCAGGACACCTTAGATAAGATCCCTTACCAAATCACAGCTAGGTATAGGTCATCATCTATGCCCCAAGAGTCTCACATCTCTTACCTGGACCTATTAAAGGCAGTCACCATCCAACAAAATACCTATTCATGGGTGACTTTAACTACCCTTTTTTAGACTGTTAACATGAACACCCTGAACCAGAAACCGCACACTCCAACAAGAGGATCAAATATACTGGACCTAGTACTCATCAACATGGGACAGCACTGCACTCCCCCATGAAATGTCTTCACTAGTGAAGGTTAGATCACAAAGTTGTCTCTTTTGAAATAAAAATCAACTCAGAAAACCCTCTAAACCTGCAACAGTTAGGAACTATTCCAAGGCAAACTATATTTAATTAAGTGGCAGTTTGTCAAATTTCAGGGCTCCCCCTGACCCTGAGACCACAACTCTCTATATGGAATGATTCACAAAAATTCTGTACAAATATGTAAATTGCTGCATAGTGGCTGCCACACCAACCAGAAGTAAGCCAAAACAGACACCAAAAACAAATCCAACACAGTATATATAAAAAAAAAAATCATCACCAATATCAGAAAGAGCAACTTCCATAAACAAACAAGCTCTCTGATTCAGCTAAACAAGAAACTAAGAGGACAAATTAAGTCAAAAAAGCCAACTATGATGTCAGGAATAGCCTCTCAGGCTAAGCACAATCAGAAGGCCTTCTTCAGCCGTTTCCAGAGCCTTAAAGATAACACACAGCGGTGTGCTGAACTGGTGGCTAATGGCACCACCTTCACTGATCAGGGAAACATAGTGAATTAATTTGTTGATGAGTTGATGAATTCAGCTCAAACTTCACTCATTACTCTCACTGGCTAACTCCTGTGGAATCCTTACTAGCATAATCCCCCCAACTATTAGCAGGGGAAAAGGTTGTGGTGGTACTTGGTAAGGCCAGAAAACACTGCCTCAATGGGCCCTGACAATATACCTGGTTGCCTCATGAACAGTCTAAAACATGCCCTGTCAGGACCACTTGAAGCACTCTTCAACTACAGCCTCAAAACAGGTTATTTATCAAATGAATGGAGGGCTGCAACAGTCATCCTACTTCATAAGGACAGACCATTAATTGACCTAGGGAACTATAGACCCATTAGTCTAACAAGTCTATTATGCAAAGACATGGAACAAATTATCATGGAAGTGATCAAAAAGGACATTGGCAACCTGCATATACTGGACCCATCCCAGTTTGGCTTTGTTAAGGGAAGATTGTACCTACTTAACCTGGTTGATTTCTTCAAGAAGGTCAACAAGGCAATGGATGAGAATAAGATACTGCATACCAGATACCTTGACCTGGCCAAGGCATTCAATACAATAGTCCACTCAGCCATTGTTGACAAACTCTCCAAACTAGGCATAAATCCCTTCATAATTCACTGGATTGCTGGCTGTCTTACTGATAGGACCCAAGAAGTCAGGATTGGTGAGATCACCTCAACCAAGAGACCACTCACCAGCAGAGTACCTCAGGACTCCATGCTGAGCCCACTCCTATTTGGCATATATTTCTTGGAAGTCAAGGCTAATGTCAAGGGCCTTTGGCTTATCAAGTTCACAGACGACTGTAAACTGGGAGCTATCACAGTCTCCCTCCATGACATGAATATCTTGCAAGAGTTTAACACAGACAAATGACTGGTGTCAAAGCGACAGTTTAAAACTCAACACCAAGAAATGTATTATAATTCCCTTTGGGGAGCTGTCCACCCAAGTTAACTACTCCATTAATAAAACTCCCCTAAGAGTTGATCCAGTAATCAGTGATCTGGGAACATATGTAGCCAATAATCTGACTTTCAACCAACACGTAGCAAAGATTATAAGAAAATATTTCTATGTTGCTCAACTTATAGGTACAGGTATGGCATCCATGACCAAGGAAGTTATATTACCACTCTACACAGCCCTTATCAGACCCATCATTGAGTACAATATCCCCTTTGGTATGTACCTAATCAGAGACTTGCACCAGTTGGAATGTCCACAAACGTTCCTCACCAGGAGAATCCAGGGCATAAATACCCTGTTCTACACAGATCACCTAAGGACCCTGTCTCTGTACTCAGTATCCTACAAGCTCCCAAGAGGCAATCTATGATGCCTTATAAGGCATACTCAGATGCAGTCCTGATGAATCTTTTATACAATCACAAAACAAATAATACTAGAAACACTAGATCCAAGTATTTGAACTTCACTTGTGACATAAATAGAACATGCTAGACAGACAGACGTGTGACTCAAAGGATCCCCGTATAATCGAATAGGCTCTCCAACAATGTAAAGCAGAGTTTGTTCCTGGCCTTATTCAAACAAATCCTTGGCCATTGGATGGGAAATCACAAATTCATCACTGGTCTGGCTCCCAGGCCTCTGATGGACAGAGGCCTTCAGTAAGTATAATGTTCTCCAACTAACAACCCCCCACAAGTCCCTTACTAACATACTCCTCCTCCTAATAGGTACCCAAGGTACTCAGAGACAAAACTGGGTCGGGATACATGACTAGGATTATAAAGGTCTTAGTAGTCGTTAGCCTAGTAACCAAAAAAAGCACCAACGTTGCGAGTCCTCAGTATAAGTTTAATAAAATATTGTTAAGTGCTTTCATCAACAAGTGTGACTTCTTCAGAACAAAAAAACAGTCCAAAGGACAAGTTTAAATACACAATACCAATTAGCCATTGGTTCAAATCTACCCAATGCTATCAATGAGAATTTGTTGCTCATAAATATATAAACAGCCAAAGCTAAAACAGTTTTTACTAGAATAAAAACATTTGCTCACCAACACATTTGTTACAAAAAACATTTGAGTATACATCTGTTGTTGCTAGTGGTCAACAGGAATTCAAAAAAACTCACTGCTCTATTACCATATACAACAAGTTAAAAACTACTTTTTAAATATTACTTGTTTAATATACGTGATTTTTTAAGCTAAAAAAAAATAGAAATATTTGTTATATTGTAAATATTTCCCTTAAAAATTACTCCAAAGGTAAACGCATATAAAATAAATTAAATTTCAAATTAATTTACTTTCAACAAATGTTATGAAGTGTAATACTGTTAAACTAGATCTGCCTTTTCTTTTAAAATATGCAGTATTGTTACATGTTCATTTAATCCTGGTGGAAAATCTGCATATTTAAGACCAGGATATATGAACACCTACACAACATTAAAAATAAAAAAGATACTAATGCTCTATACAAGCATAGTACTTCATGTATTAATTTTATAGGGTTCAAGTTTGCCATCCTTGATTTTGTATTTGTTGAAGTGAGAGGTGGTGATCGGCAAAATGCATTGCACAAAAAGGAGCTTTTGTGGCAGTTAAGGTTGGCTGTAGATTTTCCACCAGGATTAAATTAACATGTAACAATACTGCCTATTTTAAAAGAAAAGGCAGATCTAGTTTAACAGTATTACACTTTGTAATATTTGTTGAAAGTAAATTAATATGAAATTGACTTTATTTTATAAGCATTTACTTTTGGAGTAATTTTTAAGGGAAATATTTACAATATAACAAATATTTATATTTCTTAGCTTAAAAAATCACGTATATTAAACAAATAATATTTAAAAAGTAGTTTTTAGCTTGTTGTATATGGTAATAGAGCAGTGAGTTTTTTTTATTCCTGTTGACCACTAGCAACAACAGATGTATGCTCAAATGTTTTTTTGTAGCAAACGTGTTGGTGAGCAAATGTTTTTATTCTAGTAAAAACTGTTTTAGCTTTGGCTGTTTATATATTTATGAGCAACAAATTCTCATTGATAGCATTGGGTAGATTTGAACCAATGGCTAATTGGTATTGTGTATTTAAACTTGCCATTTGGACTGTTTTTTTGTTCTGAAGAAGTCACACTTGTTGATGAAAGCGCTTAACAATATTTTATTAAACTTATACTGAGGACTCGCAACGTTGGTGCTTTTTTTGGTTACTTAGTTTTTGTTAGAGCACTATTTGCACCATTTATTTGGACTTAGTCGTTAGCTAGTAACAACCTATGAATCTATGAGTGATTCTCTAAATTGCCCAGCTGAGCAAACTGGGAGCTGCAGACATTTCAAGGGAAAGCACATAGCTAATTATCAGCCACTCACTAGGACTGCCACATTAGCATGTGGCTTAACCTGTTAGAATATTCTCTGTGCTGGGGCAACCTGCAAAGGAAAATGTCATTGGTAGAACAGTCTCTGAATTAGAAAGTCTTAGTATGATGCAGAAAACTTTCAGCTTAAGGCTTCCACATCATGCTAAAACTTTCTAAATCCCAGGGTATGTTTCAAAGGAATGTCTGTATATCAATGTTGTTTCAAATGGTTGTACTGTACTTAATGAGATAGACAATAAAGACTAACTCTATTTTTATGCATTTTACTTGCTCCAGCATTACTAATTAGCAGTGCATCCCCATTTGTTGCTTATATTAAAGCAGTACTATTCTCCAGTGCATGATGAATTCTTTAATACTTGTGGTATGATCAAAATCATTACTTTACATATCTTTCAGAATGTTGCCTAGGAATATTGAGTGCCATGAAGTATTCATTATTATACTATAAATGCCAATTCTTATTCAAAAACATGTCAACTGTTTGGAAAGCCCAATCAGCGTGTCAACTGTAAATCAAGTATATACTAATGCAAAAAGCCTTGCCGTTCAAATACTGTTGAGCAGACAAACTTTACCTTGATATAGCCTCCATAAATTTTTATAACATTTTATGATGCACAGCACAAAATAAGAAAAACAGAAATGTTCTACAAAACACTAAACAGTTGAAAAGTATACTTGCCTGCAATAAGATAACCATATCTGTCAACCGTCCACAGATTTGCAAAACATCCCTTATTTTCCTCACATCTCTGCCCTGTCCCTCATAAATTTATAAATGATATAAGGACTTCCCTCATCAATAACTGTAGACAATAGAGTTTCAGTCTACTTATTTCTTCAGTAACACAACCAGAACAAAATCCAGCAAAAAAAAAAAAAAAAAAAAAACAGAAAGCAAGTGCTACAGAGACTATGATCCCTCATTCTGCCCGCTACTGAGCTGATGTACTGTGCAAGCATGTGGATGGACATGAGGCATCACTGATCAGTATTAGCAAAAAACTACGGGCACACATAAAATTGTCTAAGGCCAGCTTCGAGAGAAAAATTGCACAGGACACTAAGGATAATCACAAGGCTTTCTTTAGTTATGTTAGGAACCTGGGTGGTAATTCCCAGATATGCTCAGAATTAGTCCAAAATGACAAAAAATACACCGAACCCACAGACATTGCCAACATCCTAGCTGACAGGTTCAGTGCAAACTTCTCCCCCCGCTCCCCACCAAAAGGGCAAATATCTATCCCAGCAGAGTGCTGCCCCCCTGACATCTCAGATGCTCAGGTAAGAGCCGCCCTCTCCAAAGCAAAAAACACAGCATCAATGGGACCAGATGGTGTCCCGGGTTGCATCCTACATGAACTCCAAGAAGAGCTAAACCCAAACATAAAACTACTGTTCAATCTCAGCCTAGCTTGGTCTGCAAAGCTATGGAAAGGATCATCACGGACCTCATAAATAAAGATATTGGGGACCTACAAACACTGGATCCTACCCAGTTCGGCTTTGTTAAGGGCAGATCCTGCCTCTTAAACCTGGTTGATTTCTTTGAAACAGTCACCAAGGCCATTGACGAGGGGGGAAGGTGGTCCACACAGCCTACCTGGACCTCGCAAAAGCCTTCGATACAATACCCCACTCTGGCATTATAGATAAGCTCACCAGCTTAAATATAAACCCTTATGTCACTAGATGGATTGCAAACTGGCTCAAGGACAGAACCCACATTGTTAGAATTGCTGGAGCCATGTCAGACTCCAAACCAGTTACAAGTGGTGTCCCACAAGGCTCAGTCCTGGGACCTCTCTTGTTCGGTATATATTTCTCGGAGGTACAGGCCAACACGGAAGGACTGTGGCTGACCAAGTTCATAGATGACTGCAAACTGGGCCCCATAATCGACTCTCCAGCCGACACAAGCATCCTCCAAAAGGGCCTCATAGAAACAGACAACTGGTGCCAGAGCCATGGCCTCAAGCTAAATGCCAAAAAGTGTATAGTCATCCCCTTTGGCAAAAACAAAGTGCCCACAAATTACCACATAGGTGGTAATCCATTAAGTACAGAAGAAGTAATTAGGGACCTGGGGACCCAAGTTGATAGCAATCTCTCATTTGACAACCACATGGCCAAAGTGGTTAGAAAAACATTTTATATAGCCCACCTAATCATGAAGGGATTCACATCTAGATCAGGGGAGGTCATCGTGCCTCTTTATTCATCCATCAGGCCCATAATTGAGTACAATGCCCCTTTTGGGATGTACCTTACCAGACACCTGCAGCAACTGGAAAGACCCCAAAAGTACCTCACCAAGAGGATCAAAGGGCTCAAACAGATGCCATATGCTGCCCGGTTAAAGAAACTCCAGCTCTACTCAGTGGCATACCACCTGTTCAGAGGCGATCTGTGCCTGACGTATAAAGCCATGTCCAACCCGGAATTAATGGACATGCTGCACCTCAGAAAATCCAAATCCCATTGAGCTACGCTTGAGAGACTTGAACCTCAGCACTGAAATAAATAGGACATGCTGGAGGGACAGATTCATAACCCAGAGGCTCCCTTCACTCTGGAATAAAATCCCAGTCCAGGTTAGGCAGAGTCCCTCATTGACTCTCTTCAAGAGGAATCTTGATGAGTGAATGGGAGATCGTAGGTTTACCCCGGGTATCACTTCTGTGTCACTGTTAGACAGAGGCACAGTATACTAACCTCGAAAAAGGGCATAGCAAAATAAATTTAAAATGGGTGGAGAAAGCCAAACACATTCTGGCTAGGCTTATAAATGCCCTAGGGCAGATAGCCTAGTATGAACCTATGAACCTATGAACCATGAGCTGATGCCTTTTCTGGCACTGGTTGGCTGTAAGGCAGAGGACTAATGCTGGCTTGGATGCTAGTCCATTGTAGGACACAAATACACTCATTTTTATACCACATACACATACACTCCCATTTACTGACACCTCTAAAGGAATGATGAGTTTACCTGCAGCATGTTTTGGCATGTAGGAAGAACCTGCAGCAGCCATCAAAAACTTGTGTGGAGTCAGAGAGGACATGCTGACTCCACAAATAAAGAGCCTCATGTGGGAACCGAGCATTGTGAGGCAGCAATGGTAACTACTGCACAACAATGTCACCCTGCTGTGTGACTGAAATATAATAAACAAAAGTGCTCTGTTCACAGGCATGTAGGAATACTGCATCCATGCAACAAATAAAAACATTGCTCAGGATAAAGTGCCCTCGTGTAGCAAAATAAACAGTTCAATACATCCAAAACTTCAAGGGCACAAATACGACAATCGGAGCCGACCTCTCCACGAAAACGACTTTATTCCAAAGACATAAAAATGTGCACAAATGGCCAGTAAGCACTTTCACGTTTAAGTAAATGCTTCATCAGACTTTTAACTGCCATCTTATTCAAAACACATTTTATAGAGTTAAAGAGCCAATCACCTGCTATTTCCTTTCTCTATTAATCAAATGCATAAATGATTAACTTAATTAGTAAAGCATGACTTATATTCCTAAAATACTCAAATAAAAAATGAAATACATATGTATTCATATATTTAAAGACAAATACAAATTGCCTGAATGCATGTAAAAATAACTGTAGTATAAAACAACATCAAACCATATAGAAACTATGCTAAACAACATACATGACATAAACTAATAAATAAGTAAATGATCTATCTTGTGAAAATGATCTTACAAAAAAATGCTACAATAACGTCCTATCATATAATATATAGCTAATGTTTCAATACAGATATAAAATATATATGTGTCAATATATATTTATTTATTTAAATGCATGTTAAAAATTTAATTAAAATGCATATAAAAATGCATATAAAAATAACCACAAAAAATATATTAATAACATGTTTAAATAAAAGCATATAGAAATCTATGTTTAAAAACTAACATAACCTCAATTAATGTTTGAGGGGTCTGTCTTTCAAGAAGGGCTTCAGTGACATTCTATCATTTAGCCCATGCAACCTGTCAGCTTGAAATCTTAGAATCCATTTGGCCTCTTGTTTTTCGGTGTGATTCCTATCATCACCTAACCTTATTGGTTTATGTATGAGTTGTAGGACCATAAAACTAAATTTATGAGTGGTGTCATTCTGTAGATCATTTACTTATTTATTAGTTTATGTCATGTAGGTTGTTTAGCATAGTTTCTGTTTGCTTACTTATTTACATGTAAAACAAATATCACATTGCAGCCTGGACTTAAGTCAGGTCTCCTTTATTCAGTTAGTTCTGCAAATGACTGCCAAATAAAAAGACTGACAGGTACTCAGTACCAGACCTAATACTTTCATGAAAGGCGGATCATTCTCACCATTGGACAGACCCTTTCTTATTGATCGCAGCAAAGCAGTACAGTACTACAAGTGAAATCATCAAGTAACGCTTTTTAACAGCATAACAAGTTTTTTCTTTGCATTAGCAATATGTCATGAAAGTGGCACACATGTATGACTATTACTGAATCCATGGTTGTTTTGTTGTTGTGTCTTTTGGCTTTTCTCGGTTACGGGTCGCCACAGCTGAACTCCGGTCCGCTAATGATTGGCAGTTGATTTTTACGTACCGAGTTGCCAGCCCTGACGCACAACCTTCAATGAAGGAACGCCCATTCACGCATGTCTCCATGCAGAAGACGCTCTAGCTGAGAGTCAAACTGGACAGCGTCTTACTGTGAGGCAACAACGCTACTGCAGCACCACCACCGCATATTATTGAATCCAGGGTAAGCTGGCAAAATAGTAAGTGGAAAAAAAGAAAAATAATAGTAACTGTGAAAAGGATAACAGTCATTAGCACCAAAGCAACAAATCCTGCTAAGAATATTAATATTGATATGAACGGTATATAAAACTCAGTGAACTTATTGTGATAACAGTTGAAATCATCTTCCAAGCCAGTTTTTAGTCAGAATCTTTCTTTTTAAAGATAGCATTTTAAATTCTGAGACTCGCAGTGTGAGTCTCAAAATAGTGAGACTGAATATACAAAAAGATGGACTTACATATACCAAGTCTGAGACTGCTGTGTCTTGGAGTATTATGTTTTCTGCAAGATAGAACCCACCTAGTCAAAATAAGGGAAGCCACCTCATGTAGTAAACCCGTAACAAGCACTGTACACCAGGGATCAGCCCTGAGGCCTCTGCTATTTGGTTTATACTTCTCGGAGGTGCAGGCCAAATCTAGTGGGCTATGGGTGACCAAATCTGCAGATTAATCAATCCCCGTAGAGATGTGGACATCCTCCAAGAGGGTCTCACCCAACAAATGACTGGTGCCAGAAACATGGGCTCAAACTGAATGACAAAAAATGCATCACCATCCATTTTGGGGAGAGTGATGTCCCCAGAAATTATCACATTGATAATAAGGCACTAAGCACGCAATCAGTTGTGAGGTATTTGGGCACCTAGGTTGATAGCAAACTGACTTTTGACCACCATATTGCCTCCATTGTATGGAAAGCTTTCTACATAGCCCACCTCATTAGTAAGGGCATCTCATCCAGGGACAAGGTGTTCATAACATTCCTGTATTCTTCCCTTATAAGACTCATTACTGAGTACAATGCCCATTTTGGCATGTACCTCACAAAGCACATGCAACAGCTGGAATTACCACAGAGGTTCCTCACACGGAGAATCCATGGCCTCAAACATCTACCCTACACAGGTAGGCTAAAAGCCCTTTCCCTCTTCTCAGACTCCTACAGACTCCTCAGAGGTGACCTCTGGCATACAAAGCAAACTCAGATCCCACCCTGATGGGACTGCTGCATATCTGCAAGTCAAGCCCCACTCAAGTAACCCACACGAGTGACATCAACCTAGTCTGTGGCATCAAGAGGACTTGTTGGCAGGACAGATTTGTGTCCTAGAGACTCCACCTTTTGTGAAATAGACTCCCTCTCAATGTAAAGCAGAGTACTTTATTAAACCTTTCTAAGTGCAACCTGGATAACTGGATGGGGAACAGAAAATACACCCCTGGGATTCCATCTGTGTCCCTGCTGGACAGTGGCATAGGGTGCTGACTTGTTGGAACATGGGCTAAATTCTTGGCTATGATCCTATATGGCCATCTTGGGGTATAGCATATATAGGCAGCCAGATGTGGGAAGTGCCTCAGAGGGGTCATTTAATGACTCAGCACTGCAGAAGCCGACTGCAGTAAACTGCTCCCCTGATGCAACATAAGTGACCTGCAATGACGCCCAGTGGCACTTCATAGGATATTACTAGGCTAATGACCCAGAGAGTCTTTTACTGAATATTATGCAACCACTGCAGATAACATGCTGAAAAGACTAAAACATTCAGAAGAAATTCCATCCAATGGATAATATGGGAAATATACAAAGCTATTTGTAAAATTTAAAGTTGCACTACACTATTCAGGTAGTCTGTACCTTTATTCAATGAAAACAAGGAGTCAGTTCAGCTGTTATGACATTTACTCTGCATATGAAGTAGACATTTAGTTTAATAATGAAAGATATTCACAAATAAAACCGTACTTTAGCTTAGAGCATCAGATCTGTAAGAATAGGAAAATCAAAGTCTCTCATACAAAAGAAAAAGTCCCAATCTTTATAGTGTCTTTCCTGCCTGCATCAGCAGTTTAGAGAATTTGCCAGAATAATAAGTCTTTCCTTTAAAGCTGGTCTGTAACAGTTTTCCATATTTCAAATATTCTGTTCTTGAAGGATGACTCCTCTGCTTCACTCTTATCTTGCACATCCTGTTGACGAGACATAGCTGTATACAAGAGTTCATCTTGACCTGCTTGTAGATAATAAATTTCACAAACTGCATAGTTTATAAAAGATTAAATATTTTACTTCTGACTCCTAATAACAATGAATGCCAAGCTATATGTTTTGCCAAGAGTTCAAAGTGCACTCTACAGACTGAAATGCAGAATATTTATTTTACATTTTCAGAAAAATCCACTGAAATCCATTTTTAACCTGTTAATTATTCTCACAATTCCCTCTTTTCAATTAAAAAGCAGAAAATGACTGTCCATTTTCGGCTTCAGTTGTATCCATTGAAATCTTTTCCAATTTATCTAGGTTAACCATCATGATTTGTTGGATCCTATAAGTCTTTCATAAATGGCAACTTAGGTAGCAATTCCAGATTGTTAATATGATTATAACACCTAACACTACTACTACAGGATGTATCAACCAATTTAACAGTTTTTTTTCCTGATTTTGACCAACCAGTAAAGATATACCACCAATTGTGAGCAGTGTCTTTTTTGGTCTTTTCCGCCAAACTAAGTAATTTATCTTTTGCAAAGATGCTTAATGCCTCATAATACAGAATACTTTTAATTCTTTTTTCCAAATACTTTCTGAGAATCTTAGTATTGTTCATTATGTTTTTTAAATTATCCAGGGATACAGATATATTGGAAAAGTGTATTGTCATAATTCCAATTTTTGGAAGTATTTACTTCTATGGTTTCAGTAAACACATAGCTTTGATTATTCCATTTAAGGAAATCAACATGTGATAAACATACTACAAAAGATAATTGTATATTATGACCTACATCTTGATCTGTAACCAGACAAATATACTGAGAAGCCACTTCTATAAACATTTGAAATGAAGGCATAATGGTCCATTCGCACAAATTAACAGAATGCTGCAGTAAGCATGGTTTATAGACAGGCAAATGCTGCCCACAAATTAACCCATTTTGAGTCTGTGTACAATACTCAACTTTATGTGTTTTTCCTCTCATATCTATATAATTACCTTCAAATTGTGGCAACCAATACTCATACCCTTTTGGTACAAGAAATTTTATAAGTAACACAGTAAACTGACATATAACAGTGGTATCAGTAACATTATAATGTGAGAACTGTCCTGTGCAGTATTGCGGAGTACAATATGTTACTTCAGTAAATAGTTTAATCCAATCTGTATCAGGTATCCATTTGTTGAATAGTTGTCGTCAAACATTTTCATTTTGTAACATCAGTTCAGTTTGTATTTTATTAAATTGAATATCCACATACAAAGACTGCATAGTGCATTTTGTCCAGTTTACAAAAGCAATCATGTTGTCATAAAATTTTAACTGATGTAGCTGCATAACATCATAATTGTCTAACATTTGCTGCTGATAATTTATATTATGCAGGAGTGCCTTCCATATGTCTGAATTCCAGAAAGCTTGTAAATATACAATCTGAGAAATATCTTCCCCCACTGTTTTTAATCGATTAGCTAAAACGTCAATATTAGCTGCATTAAGAGCCCCCATTCCGGTACCCAAACCTCCCAGCAAAGTGTCATCCCATGCCCTTTTATATTGGCACCTGCCTATGTCTGGGAATGTAATGTTAAAATGTACTATAACTTTTTGATACTGTCTACTTACCTTTTTACAGGTAGAAGGGATTTTAATCAAATGGTCTGTATGAACAGAGGTAGGTTTGCCTTTCAATATTGATAACATATATCCCCAATGTCTATGGCCTGTAATGACTGTGATATTAGTACATATTACAGAAACTCTAGTAGTAAAATTCAGTTTTATTTCTGTATTATTGGGAAAAATACTCCTCCCTGTGTAGTATCATTACCACACATTTTTACATAGGTGAGGATTACTTTTTGTATTGATTTTGGATATTCCAGTGAATTCCTTCCTTTTCCTAAATAAAAGCTGGGAAATTGACAACATTTAATAGAAACTTTGGAATCAAATTCAAGGGTTACGTTAGGGCTATTTGGTCAAATGTAATGATGACCCATAACCGCAGACCAAAAGGTAATATTACTGGGAAACTTTATGTGCCCGAACATACAACTAGCATTAGATAAACAAGTGAAGTTGTCCTGCTGTCTCTGCCCACAAAAACGATTTATCTTTGAACATCCAGGCTAACCTATTTTTACAATATTGTCGTCATTGTTTATTTTCCAAACCTACATTTTTCCTGTTTGACACTCTACCCCAAGGGCTCCAACAAGTACAATCAGTACAACAACAAACAGATTCTTCATTATGTACAATAATATATCCTGTTCACGTGAGAGGTATTAATCTGAAAAGTTGTTCTGATAGATGCTTTTTCAACTGTTTCAGACTTGGAATTTGCCATGAGTCTACAAACACCTCCCCCCCCCCCCACAAAACATGAAGTCACTTAATGACTTTCAACTGATCTCTGTGAACAAGAATAATTTTGCTTTTTTCTTTCCTTTAACTTTGTACATTAGAGGTCCTCACTGAGTAATTATTTCAAAAGGTCCTTGCCAATTACTATTCTATGGACCATCCGTCTGGAATGTCTTAAATAACACCTGTGTCCCAGAGGGAAGGTTTTCTTCTGGCATAACAAGATCCTTTGACCGTAATTTGAATGCTTGCATTTCTGATAAACTTTGACACAATTCAGAAATATCTTTTAACCATTGTTGATGCTGTGCGATTTCTAATAATGGTCTGTTTGTACTAACAGTAGGATCGAATGGCAATTGTACAGGCATTTTTCTGCCTGTCATAACTTCAAAAGGTGATATCCCTCTTTTACTGTGAGGAGTTGCTCTGACACCCAGCAAGATTACAGGCAAATGTCTTACCCAATTTACACATTTTTCTAAGCAGGCTTTCTTAAGGCATTCCTTAAGAGTCCTGTTCATCCTTTCAACAATTCTATTGGGCTGAGGATGGTAAGGTACATGAAATTCATAGGTTCATAGGTTGATACTAGGCTATCTGCCCTAGGGCATTTATAAGCCTAGCCAGAGTGTGTTTGGCTTTCGCCACCCTTTTAGATTAGTTGACTGTGCCTCTGTATAGTAGGTCACAGAAGGTAGCCATTTTAAGGTTAGTTTACTGTACCTCTGTCAAGCAGGGACACAGAAGAGATCCCAGGGGTAAACTTATGATCTCCCATCCACTCGTCAAGATTTCTCTTGAAGAGGGTCAGTGAGGGGCTCTGCCTAACATGGATTGGGATTTTGTTCCAGAGTGAGGGGAGACTCTGGGATATGAATATGTCCCTCCAGCATGTCCTATTTATTTCTGTGCTGAGGTTCAAGTCCCTGGAGTGTGTAGCTCTAAGGGATTTGGATTTCCTGAGGTTAAGCATGTCCATTAATTCTGGGTTGGACATGGCTTTATACGTCAGACACAGATCGCCTCTGAGTAGGCGGTATGCAACTGAGTAGAGCTGGAGTTTCTTTAGCCAAACTGCATAGGGTATCTGTTTCAGCCCCTTGAACCTCTTGGTGAGTTACTTTTGGGGTCTTTCCAGTTGCTGCAGGTGTTGTTGCTGAATACCAAGCAAATCATGCAAAGCTTTCATCAGTTTATTGACAAATTGTAGCCCATTATCGGATTCGATAACTCGAGGTCATCCCCAATGACAAAAAAATGTTTTTCCATAAGGCTTCTGCTGTAACCTTAGCCGTCATTGTTTTGGTATTAATTGCTTCTACCCATTTTGAAAATACATCAGCTACCACTAGAAGATACCTGTACCCACCTTTAGCTGGGGGTAGTGGACATGCAAAGTCAATTTGGATGGCATACCAAGGTCCATCCGCTGGAGTTAGCCTTAGTAACTGTGGCTTTTTTAATTGAACATTAACCTGAAAACATATTAAGCATTCAGCATGCACTAAATTGCAACTTTTCTTTAACTGTGGATGCCAGTATTTGTTCTTTACAATGGGCCATAACTTTTGTGTACCCAAATGTCCCAATACCTGTCAACTGTCGTGCCTGTTGGTACAGTATATATGGAAGACTAGAGCCGTTTTCAAAGCATTTGGCATAATATTGCCCTGGACTTTCTCCTACAACAGTACATTTTTCTAATTCTTCCTGCAGTCCAAAGTTAGTTTGGATCTGAAGAAAATCATGTTGCAAGTTCTGAGCTGAAAATGTCTGTATGGCATGTACTGCAGTGGTTTTCCCCTGTGTAACTTGCCCTTGATATGACTGTCCTGTCACCTGCTGTGGGACATAATGTCCCTGATTAATCCATCTCCCATGCTCCCTCCCCCTTACTTCTCAAACAATGGGTGTAGAAGGGGAGTGTAAATGCTTATGAATAGCATTATCTTTGCACATAATACTTGCTCTCGGCAATTTATCTACTAACTCTGTGAGTGTATTTGAAGATTCCTCATAAGTAAGTTTGATATCCCCTGGGACACCTTCTAAATGGTCTAAGAAAGAGTGCATAATAGCTTTTTGAAAACTTTTATCTTTCAAATCTTTTTCATCACTGCCATTAACTAGCATATAAGCCAGCTGGTAATGTTCAAGTTGTTCCTCTAAGGTATCGCAGACTGCCATTTGAAACTGATCTAAAGGTGTTGGAGTAAGAGATTGCCCTCTGGTATATGCTAACAATACTGCTGTCATTCTTAGGTGTTTAGTATGTATTGGATACTGCTTTTGATGAATATAAGCCATAAAATGCTGAGGAATAAAATTCCAGAAACAACGCTCAAGTGTATCATTCCATACAGTGCCTACAGTTTTATGCATCCAAGCTTCAAATGTAATCACATTATTAAAAATACCCTTCTGTTCATACCACTTTGGGAGAGTTTCTAACATTCTAGACTGGTGATAAACTTCAGCAGAAAAAACAGCTGAGGCTATGACAGGACTGGTAACAACAGTTTCTGTTTGATATTTTTCTAACAAAGCCTGTAATCTTAAAAAATCTTGATTAGCTAAATCTGCTGCTCTAGCACCCTCAGATTCCTGTGTCTCTAATTGAGCTTATAATGTGTTTATTTCCTCTCTTGCAACAGTGACGTCAGTTGCTTGTTATATGTTTCTTGCAAACGGGCAATTTTATCTATTAATTCTTCTATCATACCGATAGCTTTGCTACCTTTTTCACGAACTGTTTGTGTAAAGTCTTAAGTTCAGTCTGTAAGACGTTCAAAAACTGAGAAAATTCCTTCGTACATTCAGTAGAATCAGTATGTATCTCCATTTATCACAGTTAATTTTAAAGTGACCCATAAGGTCAAGGTCTTGCTGTTTACTAACTTCAGCAATCCAATCCTTAAACTCTTGTAAATCAGACTGTAAAGTATAAACTTTGACATCTCCATCACCCTCTAATAAATCTTTTTTATTTTATTTTTTATTTTATTTTATTTATTTACATTTGTTGACCGGGAGTGTCCGACTGGACGTAGGTCCATTTTCAGTGGAGGCCCAGGGAGAAAAGCTCCACAGTTAAAATAAACAGACAGTAGTTACATTGGATTACATAGCGATTAACAATTTAACATAGCAATTACTTACAACATATTTACAGATGAAGAACATAGCACATCAGTAGACATCTAGAATCTTTATCTGTGAAGTACATAACAGACATTAACAAATGTTACAATAAGAAGTTCCTGCTGTATAATAAGTACTAGGCTTATGAGCATCTGAGCTTGCTATAATCAAGGCAGTTAGTGTAGTGGAAAGAAAGGTAGCGGTTGGATGGGGTGGATGATATTAGAGTGGGAGTTGCAAGGGCATAGCCAGCATGTTTTTAAGTGCACTTTTAGTAAGGTTTTGAAGTGGGTGCATGATGGTATAGAGGTAATTGTGGGTGGGAGGGAGTTCCATAATTTGGCTATGGTGCAAGAGGATAGTGCTTCACCAGCAGACTTATTGGCTTTAGTGATCTGCAAGTGATTTTTGTTGCTGGATCTTAGTGGTCTGGTGGTCTGGTGCAACAGGATATATAGAAACAGGAACTATTGTCTGTGCTTCAAGCATTACTTTACCCTGGTTTTGTTCCATGTTTTGTACAGTACGTTTATGACAAGACATACAAAAAGCAACATTTAAGTCATTACAAATGGCACACTTCTGAGTATTTTGTGTAGACATATTCTGTGACACTTTTGCCATATGCACATACCAATCAAAAGTTGCAATCCATTTGCATAATGCAGGGTTATCTGTCTTTCCTAACAAACACTTACAAGTGCTAATATGCTGTACATACCATGTCTGTAAATAATTCCATACATTTACATATGATTCAGATACATCAACAGTAAAAGATTTGCTGCTCTTCTTGGCATTTTCATGAAGTGCATTCATCGTTGAAAGAAAAACAGAAGAAAATATTTACCACAAGTGTTCAGGACAAGGTGATCAGTCATGACGCGAAGATCAGTTGTGGAAGAATTTTCTGCTGTCAGTCACTAGATGCTGGTGAAGCGAAGTCCTTCAGTATGACCCACTCTCTGCATCTCACCAACTGTCTGAAGAAGAATTACCGTACTGCCCTGTACTGAGCCACAATGTTTTCATCCGACAGTCAATGGAAAACGTTTTAGAAAAGAGTCAACTCAAAAGAAGAACTGCGCAGGAATGTCCCACTGTGAGAGGCACGTCTACAGGTCACCTCCCAGGTTGTTTCGACTGGACTGGTCTCGCCACTGTAAAATTTAAAGTTGCACTACACTATTCAGGTAGTCTGTACCTTTACTCAATGAAAACAAGGAGTCATTTAAGCTGTTATGACATTTACTCTGTATACGGAATACACATCTAGTTTAACAATGAAAGATATACACAAATAACAAAACCATACTTCAGCTTACAGCATCAGATCTGTAAGGATAGAAAAATCAAAGTCTCTCATACAAAAGAAAAAGTCCCAATCTTTATAGTGTCTTTCCTGCCTGCATCAGCAGTTTAGAGAATTTGCCAGAATAAGTCTTTCCTTTGAAGCTGGTCTGCTGACAGTTTGTTTTCCATATTTCAAACATTCTGTTCCTGAAGGATGACTCCTCTGCCTCATTCTTATCTTGCAAGTCTTGTTGACGAGACACAGCTGCATACAAGAGTTCGTCTTGACCTGCTTATAGATAATAAATTTCACAAACTGCATAGTTTATAAAATTAAAATATTTTACTTCTGACTCCTAATAACAATGAATGCCAAGGTATATGTTTTTGCCAAGAGTTCAAACTAAGTAAATGATTCATACTTTCTTAAACTATTTTAAAGCTCTCAAGAATATCTTTAATATCTGTTTTTCTTTCTTTTTTATTTATATGTGTTATAATTTCTTTGATATGATTTTTTATTCATTTTCTTTTATTTAAGAGCAAGTTTATGCAAGCTTAAAGGGTTTACTGAATATGCCTGAAGTTTAAGTTTTTCCAGGTTTATTGAAACTATATGATTTAGAATTTCAACATATTTTGTATTTAAGTTTTTAAGTTCAGACTGACTGATAATGTCATTTTGTATTAAATTTAACGTTAGTGTGTCTATTTTGGCCTATAATGTATTCAATTCTTTGTCCCATTCTCTTGTTTTACTAATATACCAGCTTGTAACTCTCCCATTTAAGTAAGCCTTTAGTCAAACCCACAGGACAATATCAGATACTTCATCAATCATGTTTATTTCTACAATTTTTTTTTGATCTCTTTAATATACCAATCCTTGAATTATTTTATTTTAATAATGTACATTGGTAATCTCCTCTGATGTATTAAACTGTCAGTTTTTAAAATAGCATTAATGATTATAGCATTATGGTTTGATAATGGACATAAAACTATTGAAACTTCTCTGATATGTGATAACAGACTGAGACAAAAATGTTATCAGTATTTGTTTGTGTTCTATATCTATACAAATAATGGGTAATATGAAGTGAGTTTGTTTTCCTTAGCTCATATATATCCTTTAAATTCATAAGATTCACAATTTTTTTTAACTGGTTGAAGATGTGATTCTCAGCTTTCTATCTGCAGTGGAATCTTTGTCTGATAAAATACAATTTAAATCACCAGCCATTATGATTTCACTTTTCATGTAATAGGCTATAGTGTCCAAGTAATTTTTTGCATCTTTAGCTCCAACCCCTGGAATCCAATAAGACTTCACCAATGTATATACTTTTCTGTGCTATTCAGTAATAACACTGCTTAACATACCATTTCTATTAACATAGGTATCTTTTATATTAGGCATTACTGGTGAGATCTTCCATAAAATGATGGTGCCTCTTCTTTTAGCTCAAAAGCCAGAACCTGCTAAAACCAAATAATTCTTTAATGAAAGCTTATTTACATTTTTAAACCAAATAAACAAGAGAAACCATCACAACACTGGCAATTTTCACAGCAACTAGGTTTAATAAAACATTAAAACAAAAACAGAACTTAGCACTTTTGCCTATTCTAGTACACAAGGCACCATCATAAGTAACCCAGCCCTTTAATAATCATTCAATTCACATGACAACCTTAATAAAAACATTAATTAAAAACAGTTAATTGTTAAAATAACAGTATCTATAGCATTGAATATGAGACAGATCATTCAAGAAAAATACATATAAAGAGCACTTAAACTCTATTATAAACTAACCAAATATAACATATATATATATATATATATATATATATATTCAGAAGTGTTTAAAAATAGTATCAATTGCACTTGTAAAATTTTATAAATATAAATAATGGTTAAAAGCAACCACTATTCAAAATATCTACTCATTTTTATTAAATCTATGTCGATCTAAACTTCAATACACTGAGTATTGAGCAACAGTCATTAATGCCAGGAGAAACTGTGGCATTGAGTCTTAATTGCCACATTGTTTCTCTTAATTCTAAGAATGCTCCTCATCTGGAGCATTTCTCCCCGGGCCTCCGCTGAAAACAGGCTCTGTGGAACCTAGTCGGACTTTCCCGGTCAACAAATGATAAATAAATAAATAAATAAAAATAAATAAAAAAATTCTAAGAATGAGTTGTAATCACCTCCTCTATCATTGTGATTGACTATCTATAACATTTTTTTTTTTAAACTGGTACAAACCAGGCTGTAACAATATAGGGCATTAGTAGTTTTCTTATGCCTGATGTCCCTTATGTGTTCCGCTATCCTGTCCCTTAATTTACGTCTGGTCTTCCCTACATAAAATGATAAAATGATGCTGGGCAGCTCACACATGTTACAGTGTAAACCACAGTATGTATATATATATATATATATATATATATATATATATATATATATATATATATGTATATGTGTATATATATATATATATATATATATATATAGTTAGTTTACATAGTGATTTGTATCACATGCAGGATTTAAGTCTTTAGAACAGGTAATTCTGGTCCTCTCTGTTTTGTAGATATGCAGGAGATCCATCAGAGTGAGGTCTGACAATGGCTTGTATGCCAGGCATAGATCTCTCCTCAAGAGCCTGTAGGAGACAAAACACAGGGATAGGGCCCTGAGGTGGTCTGCATATCAGATTTTACTTATGCTCTGTATTCTTTTAGTGAGGAACCTCAGAAATACAGCTGAGAATCAGGGGCAGCCGTAAAACATAAATCAACTTTATTATACTCAAGTCTAAAATTGAAAAGGCAAGTTAAAACTTTCACCTATTTGGCTTCATCAAGCTAAAATGAAATCAAGCAACCATTTGCTTCTATATATAGACACATTCAAGAAACTGATATTACACTTGTTTTTAAATTTCTGATTTTAAGTGTAATTTATAAGCCCTTACGGGGTAGAAAATCTTAAAGATTTAACTGAATTGGAAGAAGCTAAATGGATTCTGCATTTTAATGCTACTACTCCACCTGGGATAAATAATTCTTTTACTTTAAAACTAGTTTTATGTCATCTACAAAAACAAGTTAACTAGATCATATGACTTAAGTTTGTTCTAGTTATAGAAGCATATGGTTGCTTGATTTCATTTTAGCCTTATGAAGTCTAATAGGCAAAAGTTTTAACTCACTTTTTCAGTTTTAGATTTAAGTGTAATAAAGTTGATTTACGTTTTACAGCTGTCTGCGAGTCTCAGCTGTGGTTCCAATAGACCTATTTTTTATCTGTTTGCTTATTTCTGGAATATCGGATTTATTGCATGCAGTATCTTTAGTTTTCTGTTTTAGTGAGGAACCTCTGTGGATGTTCCAATTGTTGGATATACCTGGTTAGGTACATACCAAAGGGGGCATTGTAGTCACTGATAGGTCTAATGAATGCTGAATACAGTGGAATAATAACTTCCTTGGACCTATATGCCATACCTTTGTTAAGAAGCTGCACAACATAGAATGATTTATTCACTACTGTAGTTACATGATGGTCAAAGGCTATATTACTGTCTATGTGTCGCCCCAAGTCCCTGACTACTGGGTCAACTCTTAGGGGTGTGTTGTCAGTATGACAGTTACCAGGGTAAATGACTTCCCAAAGAATACTATTATGCATTTCTTAGCATTTAGTTTAGATCATAGGAATGGCACCAGTGGTTTGTTTGTGTCAGCCCTTCCTGGAGAATATTTGTGTCATGGGTGATTCAATAACAGCTCCTAATTTGCAATTATCTACAAATGTATTCAGCCAGAAGCCACTAATGTTGGCCTTGACTACACAGAAGGAGCAGTCCCAGGACTAATCCTTGAGGAACTCCACTTGTGACTAGCCTCTTTGTAGAGGTGGACTGCCCAGTTCTAACTTCATGGGTCCTGCCTGTCAGCCAGCTGACAATATACCAGGTGAAATAAGGGTTTGTATCTAACCTCTTAAGTTTGTCAACAATGCCCGAGTTGGGGGATTGTGTCAAGTGCCTTGGCCAGGTCATAGTACACAGTGTGAACCATTTTTCCCTCACTCATTGCTTTGTTTACCTTCTCAGTGAAGTCCACCAGGTTGGGTAGGCATGACCTGTCCTTGAAGGAACCAAATTGGGTTAGGTCCACTGTTTGCAGGTTTATTATGTCATTATTGATCATGTCCATGATAATTATTTTCATAGCTTTGTATATGAGACTAGTCTGACTTATAGGTCTGTAGTTTTCAGAGTCTGTAGATGGCCTACCTTTGTGCAGAAGGATGACTGTTGCTGTTCTCATTTTATGAGGTATGAAGCTTATTTGGAGGCTACAGTTAAATAGCAATTCCAGAGGGCTATACCTGCTGGCTCAGTATAGGTGGTTCCATTTACAACATGCTCCACACACAACTGTTTAATGCCTTTCAGGTTGCAGACATAGCCAAAGAATGCCTTGTGGTTGTCCTTAGCCTGGAAGGGCAAATTTACCACAGATCTGGCTTTGGTCGACTTTATTAGTTCTCTGAGTTGGTTGTTTAGTTTGATGAGAGTGCTTTTATCGTGCTGGGAGGTCCACCTCCTAATTATTGCCATAATGTTCTTCTTTCTGTTATACAGCCTATTGATGTTGTGATTCCAATAGGGTGGCTTATTTTTTGAATTAGTTCTGTACTTCTTCCTGATGGGTACAGCTGCCTCTGTGCAGCTATTAACATGCTTATATGGGGTTTCTTTGAACAGTTCTGCATAGGCAGTAGTGTTCTCAGGGTTTATGGGGGCCTGACATTTTGCCAGGGCATCACTTAGTAGTAAGAAGTTAGCCTTAGAGTAGGTTCCTGAATATTCCAGGGCTAGCTGGGGTTCCAGGTTTTATTTTTACTTCAAAGGAAACCATTTTGTGGTCTGACCTTATGGTGTGTGCAGCACTCTCCCATATTCGTGAGGACCAGATCCAGTATGTTTGCACCCCTTGTTGGTGTATTGATAATTTGGTCCAGGGAGTTTGTGTTTACAAAATCCAGGAATCTCTGTACCTGTAGATTTGGTTTCATATATGATTCTCAGTTAATAGTGGGTAATTAAGGTCACCCTTGAATATGGTATTGGGTTGGATGGTGAGTGTTTCCAGTAAGTTCAAATACATGATATGGGTTTCCTGGGTCATAGAGGGGGATTTTGCTTATGGTGATTTGAACATGGCGAAGCTCAAGTGCATTGTCCTGTTTAACCAGTTTTAAGATATATATATTTTTTTATGTAAATCGAGACACCTCCACCTTTAGTCCCTGTCTGTGTAGTAGCTAGTCTAAATGTGTGGAAGGAAATACAACCTTGCACTCTTGGTGCGCTCTCTGTGGCTTTAAACCATGTCTCAGTGACAGCACAGACACCAGCATTCTCTAGGGTGAAGAGAGCTTTTAGAAAGTAGAGCTTGTTGTTTAAAATCCTAGCACTGAGCAGTAACACCTTTGGATTTTCTTGATTTCTATTTCCTATGTCAGAAGTACTTTCAGTTTGGCATTGCCTAAAAAAGGTACTATGGGGAGCACAATGTTTTAGCTAATATTCAAAAGCCTAAAGGTAGAGGTGCAGACCATCCCTGGCAAAGAAGAATGGCCTGTTGACCATCTCCTTCCATGCTGACAAATATTGCACCTCCTTAGAATGACACCAGAAACTATCAACTTTGGAGAAGGTAAAATGCTACTGAAGGCTAGGCTCATACCAGCCTGGGACACATATTCTGAGAGCTCCATGATATCTCTCTTCATATAGTCTAGGGAGGTATGTCTCAGGTCATTCACACCCACATGGACTATGACTTTGTCATACTGGTACTTGTGGTCCAATGACCTGATTGCATACATAACGTGGTTGATCTCGGCCCCTAATAAGCAACTGACCGTGACTTTCTCCTTACTCAGCCTGGTGAGAGGGACATCAGTGTGTCTCACAATGCAGTCTCCAGTGACTTGAATGTTGGATTCTGTGGTGGCTTGCCTTATAGGCTTAGAAGTAGAAGCTCCATGAGATGTGGCTCTATGTGTTGATGTGGGTGTTGTTTTAAAAGAGTGCATTCAGGGCTGATGAGGGTGTTTGTTACCTGTACTTCATCTAGGAGGTCTTTGGGGTTTAGGAAGATTACATTTAAGTGCCTCAGCATATGTGGGTCTATATGTCTGCTTTGAATTGTGTGTGATGAGTGCAGTGTACTGACAGCCTTATTGACATTAGGAGTGCTTTTATGTGAGAGCTTTGCCTCCAGTGGCATTGTGTAAATACATCTCTAGCACACCATATTAGTTTGTTTGAGAATTAAATGGTTGTCAGTAAACATGAGGCAATGTCTACATTGCCTCAGGATGCCCATATCCACCAAGCTGGTAATAGGGATAGTGGGAAACTTCATATCCATGGCAACAGACCTTTTTATGATTAGACAATTGGAGTGATAATATAAAGTAATGTCAGGAGTATCCAGTTTGCACCTCTGGGGGCAGTGCTTGTCAATGCAAACTAGTTGTCCTGTGTGCAACTAGATATTGCTGAAATTTCAACAGTGATTATACAGGAAAAAAATGTCATCTCCAGGTGTCTGTAGCTATACAGGGCACTGCCAAACACTTGAAGTGAAACTAATAAGTAGAGCCTAATGATTTATGGATAAAATATTTAGGCAGATATTCTGAAGTTATTTATTATTTATTTATTTGTCTTTGTTTACCAGGAAAGTCTGATGGGGTAATACACATTTTCAGCAGAGGCCCGGGGAGAAAAACTCCATTTATTTATATTGAATTATACTAAGTTCCAGTCAAACACAGAGTAGTTACATTTCTATTTACATTTATAAACAAAAAGTAGTTACATTTATACATATACATTCTAAGATTTTACAGAGGTGGATGTTACTAAAGAGAAAGCACACATGCACCTTAGTGGATTATACAGGCAGCAGTTATGTATAAAATTGTTTTTCTATTTCAGTAAGAGGTTGAGAATATTATGTCTAAGGAGAGTATTTGGATAGTATTGTACAGCAAAAAAGATTTAACCCTCTGATGAGCATGTACAGGACTAGGATTGATTAAGATATTGTTTAAGCGATAGTTTAAAACTACTGAGTTAGAAGCAAATCAAAATGAAAAGAAAGAATTAGCTTGGCAAGAATTATAAAAAGAGGGAAGTCCCCTAAATGGTTATTCCCTGACTACTACTAGTGTTGGGTCTCACTGCAGCTTAACTCTGCTGGGATACAACGCTCCTTTGCTTCTTCTCACCAGAAGCAAAACAATAGCACTAATCCCAAAATGAGAAGCAGGCCACAGCCTATTTGGTGATCCACAGTCTTGTCCCAGATGAGGTAAGGGTCTGTAGGTTTGTTGTAGATGTTTCCTGATGGATGGCTTGAATAGCAACCATACCAATCAGGAAGGTGAAGTCCAGAAACTCACTTCCCATCCAGAAGAGTCAGAAATCTATGCACTCTACTCCTTCTCTCACCAGGAGCAAAATATAATCACAAATTCCAAACTGGCATGTATGAAGCAGTTATTAGGCTTTCTGGTAATCAGCAGTCCTCAGGAAATAATATTCCTTTACTCCTTCTCTTACCAGGAGCAAAACAGAAGCACTTATCCCAAGATGACTAATAAGAGGCAGAATGTGGGTTATCCATTAATTGGTGGCCTTGAAGTAGATGTTGCAGATTTTAAAGGTAAGGTGGAAAAATGGTTTAATATCCTAAGAGCTGCAGTGTGCACTAAGCAGTTACATATGAAAGAGTGGATAACTTAAGCTTTAGCTATCTAGGTGGTGAGCCACAAATTTTAAAAGAGCAAGATAGACTGGAAGGGGTGAGCTCTTTGCATTCTGGTTCTATGGAATGCAGTGGGATAGCCAATAATAGTTGAAGGGGAGTAATCTTACAAAATGATAATTGTGTACTTACAACAGCCAATGAAAGAGGAGAAGTAAGGAAATATGTGGTCAAATTAACACAATGGGCAGGATACTAGAAAGACAGTTGAGTTTAAAAACACAACAGCACAAAGGTAGGAGGATTGGAAAACTTAATTTCTGTGTGACACACAAGAGACACAGCTGTGGTCTCTTTCCTAGTTTAAATATGTAATTAAAAACAGAATACAAGTAAAACACAATGTAAAGAAAATGAATCACAATATACAAAATAGAAGAAGGCAATAAAGCAACACAAAATGCAAAAAAGCAAAAACAAACTAACCTTTCCATCACAGCAAGTTGTGACAGAGTCTGGGTGAGCTTTTCTAGTAAAGCACTGGAATTTTTTATTTTACCCCTTAAACATAAGGTTTAGTTCCAAGCTGCACCCTTAGGTCACAGGTAATTAACCTTAACTGACCTGTTCTAATTTCTGTGTGACTCACAAGAGACACAGCTGTGGTCTCTTTTATATTTAAATATGCAGTTAAAAACAGAATACAAGTAAAAGAGTGTAAAGAAAATGAATCACAATATACAAGATAGAAGAAGGCAATAAAGCAACACAAAATAAAAGAAAGCAAAAACAAAGTAGAAGTGCTGAAATTAGCATATAGAAGTGGTTAGAAGCCTTTGGTACAATGCTTGTAAGAGGTTCTTTAGATCTGACCAGTTGGTACTAACAGGCCAGAAGAGAGAGAGAGAGAGATTCCGGCAAACCATCTAGTGGCTCAAGGGTGTGACCAGAACATGGTCAGCCACTTCTCAGCAAGGGCAGTAACATGCTGACCTTGTCTGGGGACACTGCTGATAGGTGGAAAGAACACTTTGAAGACCTCCTGAATGCAGTGGACATGCCCTTCTTTCAGGAGGCAATGCCAGAAGCAACATGTGAGACTGGATTATTTTTTTAAGAAATTAGTTGTACATACATTTCATTTTTACTTTGCATACTCTTTGACTGGGTAAGCCCACTTGACACTGTTACCTTTCAACAGACAGAAAAAAATGTATGCCCCTTCTTGATGCATTCATCACGTTTTATCATTTGGTGATTCATAACTATACATTTATAACTGTAACACTACGCAACTGCAAATGGCTTATTCTTTGGATCATACCTCTCAACTGTCCAGATTTTCGCAGAATATCCAGATTTTTGCCTCATGTTTTTGGTCTGTTTCTCATAAAATTTCTGGTTTTCTGGATTTTTTGTGGCAAATCAGTGAGGACTGAATTCACTAAATAATGACAGGTGTCTCAGTTTCAGACTTCATATCCTTCAGAAAATGCATGGTGACACAATACTTTTATCCTAGTAACTTTCTAAGTTTATAAGAGCAATATTTAAAAATTGTCACTACTTTTCAGGCTTTGCCCCCCACCCCCCATTATTTTTGTCTTTGTCCAAATTTTTTATGCTAAGAAACTGAGAGCTATGTATTAGACTGCCTTTGTCACAAAACTTGTAATCACAGTGCAGATTATTGACATTTAAATTGTTGATATATGCTGCTTTCCAGACAATCCTGCCCTTGCTAGGTCTACATTTCCACACAATGCAGTTCTTAGTTCTTCTTGTTTCCACTGGAGAGCAGGCACTCGATAAATACCAGGCATCTGTTCTCAGAAATTGAAACCTCTAGTTGAAGTGCAGCTTCCTCTGTAGTTAGACCTGCATGGACTTATGCTACTGAGGTTTATTTTTCAGAGGAGTGGTTCCAGGAAAAGATAATAAGGTGATTATTAATATATCTGCTGCACTGATTTTTGAGACCATCACCTGATAACCATCATATTTGCTGCTCATTCACTCCTGATACCTTGTAATGGAAGCTGCCAGTAGGGAAGATGAGATGGTTCAAATAATAAGACGTATATACATATAGTAATGCATAAGGTGTTATACATTTGTGCATAATAGTAAGACATAGTAATACAAAAAGGTTTCTGAATGCATTTAATACATATTAAGAATAATACATTGTGGGAGTGCTTAAACAATGTTAGTTTCAGTACTGAGGTGGTTCAACAGAATGTTAAGTACATCCCTTATCGTGGTAGTGTTAGTTGGCAGTCTTATCCTGGAGTATAACAATGACACATACTGTTGAGAAGTGCAAGGATATTCCCGTATAATATGCATACAGCCTCATCAAACAGAAAATACTTTAGTTAAAGGAAAAGCTTTAAGTGACTTTGATTCTTGAATAGTGGAGGCTATGGAATTCTAATCCTTTTCTCCATTTAAAGAGAATGCAGGACTGGAACTTTTAAGGAATAGCCTGGGATACTGAAAGGATAGATAAGATGACCTGGAGGAGCATAAAGTTCTTGTTTGTGTTTTATAGTAATGTATCTTGCAGGAAGGGGCATTGGTCAAAATTAATTCTTATTATTGGTCTGTCGGCCCTTATGTTCCCTCAGAGATGAGAGCTCTTTGGTTTATTTATTCCTGTAAAGGACAAGGGTTAAGCATCAGAAGTGGTGCTGTCATCCTCTGGTGATCAGAGTTTTTTTTCTTAAGCCATAACATTACTCCAGTATGCATGCCTCCTACAGGGTTGCCACACAGTGGGACTCTGTGAGGACTTACCTCCATTTTCTTTGACTGATATCCCATCAGTCAGCCTATCCCACTGAAAGCAAGTGCCACCACTGATCCTAAAAACCAAATATATGTATTGATTCCCTTATCACTACTGGAGATTCTAACCAGAGTCCCACCTGACAGATGGGATCAGTCACCACCATACCTCTCAACATCTTAGTGCAATAAATCTGAACAAAAAAAAAATAATGGGGGATAGAAGCCCAAACGCAGGGACATATTTAATTATTGCTCTTATAGACTTAGAAAGTTGCTAGAAGAACAGTTTTTTTGTGTATTTCTGAAGGATATGTTATTTGAAACTCAGCTCTGTGCCATTATTCGGTGAATTCAATCCTCAATTTATCAGAGCACCACAAAGTTTATGAGGAGCAGACCAAAAATATGAGGCAGAAATCTGGAAATTCTGCAAAAGTCCAGACAGTTGAGACATATGGGCACCACCTTATCACTTTAGTCTCTATCCTTCTCTCTTTCTCCTCTCACTCTGCCTCTCTTTGGCCAGTAAGATGCCTCAGATATATCTGAGTCACAATAAGGGCTGTTTCTACACCACATACCTAGCCTTTGTATGTTCCTTGTTGCAAGTAGCCTTTGATTCACTGGGATACCAAAGGGATGCTGATCAATAAATTCATTTCATTAAGCAGAACTTGATAAGTAACATAATCAAAGGCTTTTGTTAGATTATATAAACATGTCTTATAAGTAAATTAAAATCCATGTTATGGTAAATGTAGTCATTTAAGATCAGGAGAGCAATGGTAATCCTATGACTACTTGTGAAGTTTGTCAGTCATTATACCTTAATTCTCAAGACGTTGTCTGAGCTTTATGGACGCTGTTCTTTCAAGAATTTTAGATAGATGACATAAGAGAGAAGAGTCATTAGCATTTTAGGTGCTGCTAAGTGCCACATTGAATAGGCTGGGGTATGGCCAAGATGGTAAGCAGTAAACAGCAGCATTTTTAGCTCTGCTTCATTTTAACATCTTTGACAGGATTCTTACTAAAAAGTCACACAGAACATATCAAAACCTGATGGATTTATAGCTGAACATCTGCTGAAAGATTAACAAAAAAAAAAAAAACAAGTTTGAAACTCTTTTAATTGCTTTTTCTTGTCAAGAAAACTAGAAAGAACTAATTATCTCAGAATGAGCCACTCAAAGCCCTCTGTATAGGACAGTACAATGAAAAACGACATACAGGCTATACTAAGTAACATCAATGAGTTATCTGTTAAGATAGTTAAATTAAAAAGCAAACTGAACAATTTTAAAGATTTAAAGATGAATGTAAAAAGCAAGTTGAAGTGCTGAGTGAATCATCACAGATCTTGAGTATAAAAGAGGCAATATCTGATTTTGATGGAAGTTTACTTGAAAATGAGAATAACACTGAATTTCTTCTGAAACAAAATAACTTATTCTGGGATAAAATAGAAGACTTAGAGAATGGATCTAGAAGGAATAACATCAGGATTTGAGGGATTCCTAAAAAAAGAGGGAGACAGTATGATTCAATTCCTTAATACCTGGCTGCCTAAAACTTTGAATGAACCTGCTGGGATCAAAAGGGCACATAGATTACTTTCCAACTTATCTTAAAAAAAAAACACCTTTACAAAGGTAAGTGATCTTGAGATTTTTCTCAAGTCAAGATAAGGATTTAGTCTTAAAAGTTGCATAGACTCATTATCCAGTTAAAATTAAAGAAAATACTATAGGATCTGACAATGACTATTCAACATTAGTGATGTCAGAGAAAAGCATGTGTGCCACTTGTTAAAAGTTTAAAGAAGAGCACTATTAAAGCACAAATCTTATTTCCAGTAAAATAAGGATTCACCTTCCTGAAGGAAAGAAGATTTTTAACACCTTAGAAGATGGAATAGGCTTTATACAGAAAAATAAAATCCTAGAAAAAAACCCCAGAAGAAATGGACTGGAATCTACCCACTTTTTTGAAGAGAAATGCAACAAGAGATGGTTAGTTAATAAAAGACAAAACAGTAAAAAACTGAAGGATAAATGAAAATCAGTGTATTTCACAGCTATGAATACTTGTTAATTTAAAGAAGTGCTTGAATACTTATGAACAGGTACTGAATATTACTTTTTACAAGGTAAACCATTCATTTCTTTCTTTCCCTGCTTCAAATAGTTACTAGTACCATTTTTAAAGTGTTAATGTTTGATTATTTTAGCTATATATGAAATTAAAGTCGCTTATTTTCATTTAAAGTTTAAAAGGTTAACCCATTCATTTTATTAAAAGTTAATCATTATTATGATGAAACTTATGTTAGGTGGCACACTTTCTGATATTTTGGCATATTTGAGTAATGTACTATTAAATATAATATAGGATGCAACAAATGACACTAAAGAGGCATATTAAGTTACATTCTGGGTTCTTAAAATAGTCCAGTAATGTGCTACTGATAGTATACTTGATATGCAACAGCAGCCAGGAAAGATATACTATGTTATAAACCAAGTACAAAAATATATCTTTTACATATATAAAAGTTATTATTGGAATTATATCAAATAATCAGAGTAACATTCACATGTTTACAGGTTAAACTTGAATCACACATAACTGTCATTATTTTAATGCAAGTTTATATGCTATGTCTCCTTTAAAAATGACAGTCTTCTTTATATTAAACATCTCATACAGATAGTGCTTACTGAATCATTAAATGTTACTTCTTTAAATACAATAGCGTTTAGTGGTTAAAATACTTTGAAATGTTTTTTGTTGTTTTTTTTAGTGGTTTGGAGGGGCTAGAGAGATTGACGTAATGTTGAGGTGGCTTGGATTCACTTGTGAGCATTTTTGTGTGAATTGTAACTGATGGACTGTTTATTTTCAAGCCCTTATCATGAAAACCAGTGTGAAACAACTTAGAGTCATGAGCACTTTTGTGATGTTGTGGGAGTCCAGGTTACTTCTTCCTGCCTAATAGTATTTTGAATCATGTGCTAAGATGTCAAAGAATACAATTTAGATAGTAATCAAAAGACAGTGAATTGCATTCTAAACCACTGTCAGTTATTACATGGTTCTGAATGCTTGCTACTTAGTTTAGTGATACAAATAGGACCTGCTGGAAAGACAGGTATGTATACCAGAGACTACCCCTTCTCTGGAACAGGCTGTCCATCCATGTAAAGCAGAGTTCCTCCCTAATCCAATTCAAGTGTTAACTTGGACAACTGGATGGGGAACAATAAATGTATCCCTGGTTTGGCACCTATGTCTCTAATGGACACAGGCACCCTGTAAATGGTTCATCTCCCAGGCCCCTGCTTATAAATGCTTCACCCCCAAGCCCCTGCTTACACTTATCAAGGGTACCAGAACTTGTCAGAGATTTGGGATGCATGGCTAGGCTTAAAAAGGCCCTTATGGTCATTAGCCTAGTAAAGACTTACGAACCTATAAGAAATGCATATAAGTGTCCTTTGGGAAGTCTGCTACCCCTGGAACTAGCTTGTTGTTATCACTCCCCCTAAGAGTAGATCCAGTAGTCAGAAATTTGAGGAAGCATGTAGACAGTAACCAGGCCTTTGATCATTATCTGTCTATGGTAGTAAGGAAATCATTCTATGATGCACAACTTGTAAGCAAGGGTATGGCATCTATCGACTGCCGTAAAGCCCTACCCCTGTACCTGGTCTCCTACAGACTGGTGAGGGCTTATCTATGCCTGGCATACAGTTCATCCTTGGATCCCACTCTGGTGGAACTTCTGCATATCTGCAAAACAAATAAAATAAGAATTGCCAGCTGAAGGTACTTGAACCTTGCTTGCAATATAAATAGAACATGTTGGAAAGACAAGTATGTGTCTCAGAACAACCCCTTCTCTTGAACAGGATCAGAGCTATTCCCTAACCCAATTCAAGCATAATGTGGATTAGTGGATGGGGAATCAGAAATTCATACTTGATCTGGCACTTCTGTTCTTAATGGACAGAGGCAGCCTGTAAATGCTTGACCTCCCAAGCCTGAGTCTACCTATTCCCCTTAAAATAATATTAAGTTTCCTAAAACTTGTCAGATGCATTTGGGATGTATGGTTAGGCTTAAAAAGACCCCTGTGGTCATTAGCCAAGTACAATCTATGAACATATAAACATACGAACATTCCAAAGAAGTAAACAGTTGAAAAGGAAGTAACAGCAACAGCAAAAGTAGGGAGATACTAACAGTGATCATAGTAACTGATCTAATGGTAACCAAGCAGCATGATAAAGCAACAAGGAAGGGAGGTGGAGTGTGGGCTGCAAAGGAAGAGGCATGGTTGTATGATACAATTTCATAAAATGTGAGTAGTTCAAATTTTAGTGGAATTCAGAATATGAAGTGGAAATAAATCTTATGTTTTACAACAGAGCAATGCTTTTCCACTCTGCATACAGAAAACTTCACCTCACGTACCTCCCTTATTTAATATAATCAACTCTTAGGTCACTGCACCTCAGAGAGAGAGCATTTTTCCATATTTGATGAATCTCATGTTAAGTGCATTTTTATACTTGGAACAGTTTGCATTCGCAGTGAGTGCATACATCCAAGAGGCAAGAAACAAAAAGTTATTATCCCTTTATATAGACAACTGGTTAAGATGCCCTCTGGAATACTGTATGCAGCTCTGGAGACCTTATATTCATTCACAAAGACATAGAAAGAAACAATAGTGTAGAGGACCACAGCAAAAATTGTGCACAGCACTATTAATAGCCATATAAAGAAAGGCTATGAGAGTTTAATGTGTACAGTCTTGAAGAAAAAAAAGTCCAAGGGGCTAAGACAGAAAAACTTATGAACCTCAGTAGAATCTATGTAGTCCAACGGGGTATGCACATTCTGAAATAGATATGAGACAACAAGATAACACACTCTAAAGATACAAGGTGGAAAACCGAAGGAAAACATGAGTAAAGTCCATTTGTGCAAGTTGCACTTACCCATAATAGTAAATGTTTGAATTCCTCATGACTGTAGTAGCCTTTGGACTTTATGGGTTGTGTCATGCCCAGGGCACCACAACCAACCAGCTTCCAAAAGCTCTGGCTCCCCCCCACACCTTCTCACTGACTGTTGACTGGATAGCCCTGTGGAGGAAAATCAGTAGTCAGAATGAAGTTTCCTAAGGACTTTCTTGCTCAAAACAAAGAAGGAGCATAATCATCCTGAACCTCTCAAAAGATATAAATCATAACAAATAGCTTAATATAAAAACAACTAACTATATATAGAAGTAGGGGGGAAGGAGGGTTGGTGTGGTTACTGCACTGAGTAATTCAAACATCAACTGTCATGGGTAAATGCAACTTACACAGCTCTACTGTGTTCATCATTCTCATTGCTGCAGTAGCCTATGCACTATATAGGTTGATTACCAAAGTCCATATAACTTGGGTGGAGGATGAACACGCATCTAGGAGCCTATTAAGAATGGTCTTAGTAAAGCCTGTCCTGAACCTAGAAAAAGGAATCCAGTTTGTAGTGTTTTATAAAGGTATGTAGCTGCCTTTACAATACTTCTAGAGTCCAGCCTTTCCAATATGCCTTCAAAGAAGCCAAGGCTCTTGTAGAATGAACCTTAATACTGCCTGGAACTGGTGTACTACGGTGGGAATAACAAAAGGCAATAACTGAGGACAACCATCTAGAAATAGTCTATTTTGACACAGGTTCATGTTTCCTTGTCCCAACATAAAAAAAAATAGATGATCTATTTTTCTAAAGGACATAGTTCTGTCAAAATAATACATGAGCTGCCTATGCAAGTCCAGAGAATGTAGAATATTCCCCCCCATTTCCTGGTATCTAAATAGAAAACCAGGAGATTGATGGCATGATTCAAAGTAAACTCTGAAACCAGTTGATGGCTTGATACAAAGTAAACTCTGAAACCACCTTGGGCAAGAATGAGGGATTTATTCTTAATGAAAGCGTATCTCTATGAAAAAATAGATAGGGTTCACCCACCATGAGAGCTTGCAAGTCAGACACTCTTATTACATATCTCACAGCAATAAGAACAGTTTTCCAGATCAGCAGGTCCAGATGAAAACATGGTTAACTTTTCCAGCTCAAGGCTGAGATTTCAAGGAGTGACCTGTCTAAGAAGAGGTATCTGATGTAAAACTCCCTTCGGAAACTTTCACTAGAAACAGAGAAGAAAGTAGAGGATCTGTGGACGGTCACACTGAAATGGCTGCAAGACATACACTAAGAGTGGAGTAACAGAGTCCAGAAGATAGTAACTCACACACATATTTAAGTACTAGTGGTACATAATCCCTGGTGGGACCCTAGTTATTGGCTAGGCACCAACTAGAAAATCTTATCCACTTGCCAATATAAGATTTCTTAGTAACAGGCTTTCTTGCACTTCTTTTAGTATCTGCTGCACATCCTCATGAACGAGGTGCCTAAAAAGAATTAAAATTGAATAATCCGGAGTCAGTTGACAATGTTGAGATATTAGTGCATCAAACTTCCCTTGTCTTGTGTGAGTAGGTGCAGATTGTGAGGAAGGTTGTGATGACTGCTTTTTGCCAATTTCATAAGAGGGGATAAACAATGTTGCCTGATCCAAAAGAGAGTCTCCACAATGATCTTTGGAGAGTCCTTCTGAATCCTCAGAATTACCTTGGAAAGGGTGGAAGGACATAAAGGAAAGTACAGTTGTGTACACTTACCATAAATGTAGATGTTTGAGTGTATTTACTGTTGCAGTCATCACATTTGGGTTATCTGCTTGCAGTAGCCCTCAGTCAGCCTGATTATCAAAGTCTTGGGTCCTGCGTCGGTTGCTGTCTCATCTTCTGTGACGTCAGGTAGTCAGGGGTATAAAGCATGCAGCCGACACCATTACATCAGTTTTTCTTGCCCCAGATGTCAGGTGCCCCCCTTAATGGGAAGCAATTATATATATATATATATATATATATATATATATATATATATATATATATATATATATATATATATATATATACACACACACACACACAAGGTTATACCTCCAATAAAAAAGCAAATACACTACAAAGCTTTTAAGTATAGTAAAGAAGAATAGAGGTATAGCCAAAGGAAGTCAGGTAGCTGGAGGGAGGGTAACCAGGACTGCAACAGTGAATACACTTGAACACCTATATTTATGGTAAGTGTACACAACTGTATTATGTTCTTCATGTTTCACTGTTACAGTCATCACATTTGGGTAGATTCTCAAAGCTAAGCATGAGAGGAGGAATTTAGATAGCATTAGGACCAGCTATAAGGCCCTGCAAGACTGCAGTGGCAAAGCCAGCTCTGGATTTAGAGAAAATTGGCAAATGGTAAAGCTTGGTGAAAGTATGTACAGAACTCCAGGTAGCAGCTTCTAGGATGTCTCTGGTAGGGACACATCTGAGAAAAGCTGTAGAGGTAGATGCAGCCCTGGATGAATGGGGTCTAATCCCCTGTGGGATAGGTTTTCCATGGTGCTTATAGCAGAAATGAATACAATGGCCTATCCATTTAGAAATGGTTTGCTTTGAAATAGCCTTCCCCTCTGCCCCTGCAGCAAATGCCATCAGCAGTTGTTCAGATTTCTTTTGAGGTTTAGTCCTGTCCAAGTAAAATCTAAGTTGTCTGTGCACATCTAAGGAGTGCGGTATTCATTCCCCTTTGTTCTGTGAATTAGAAAAGAAAGTTGGCAAATGAATGGACTGATTAAGAACCACACTGGAAACCACCCTGGGCATGAAAGAGGGATTGGTCCTGAGGGACACCCTGTCCGCATGAAAGATGATGAAAGGCTCCACTGCCATAAGGGCCTGTAATTCAGATACCCTTCTTGCTGAAGTGATTGCTAAAAGAAAAGCTGTTTTCCAAGAAAGGAATTTTAACTCTGCAGTTGCAGCTGGCTCAAAAGGGGGAAGAGTGAGTTTTTCCAATACAAAATTAAGGTCCCAGGCTGGAGTTGGGGCTCTCCAGGGTGGTCTTAAGTTTTTGGCCCCTCTGAGGAACTGCTTGAGCAGTGGGTGAGAAAAGAGGGATGGCTCTGTGTTGTAATGAGCTGAAATGGCTGAGGCGTGAATTTTGATGGAGGAAAAGGAAAGGCCCTTGTGAAGCATCTCAGTTAAGTATTGAAGAATCTGAGGTAAATTGGGCGCTGATGTGGCCATCACTTGAGTTTGGTTCCAGGCACAGAATCTTTTACATTTTTCAGCATAAGATTTTCTAGTACTAGGCCTCCTTGCCTCCAAAATGACATCCAACACTTGTTTACTGAGGGATGGTAATGGAGAGATTAGGTAATTAGCCAGGCTGCCAGGTTCAGGATTTGCAGCTGGGGGGTGCAGAATCTGGCTCTCCTGCTGAGACAGCAGGGTAGGGGTCTGAGGTAGGTGCCATGGGGCCAGCTGTGACACACTGTGCAAGAGGGGGTACCAGTGTTGGCGTGGCCAGTCTGGTGCAATCAGTATCATCCTTGGTTTGTCCTGTTTGATCTTTAGTAGCACTTTGGAGAGGAGAGGCAGAGGAGGAAAGGCATAAACTGATAGATTTTTCCAGCTGAAGGACAGAGCATCCACTTTCCAAGCTTGTTTGTGGGGAGTCCTTGGGCAGAATTTGTCCAACTGGTAGTTCTAGGGGAAGACAAACAGGTCTATATCTAGGATCCCCCATTTGTTGATCAACATGTTGAAAATCTTTGGTTCCAGTTTCCACTCGTGTGGGTCCATGAGATTTCTGCTTAGTTCGTCTGCCAGTGTATTTAGTTTTCCTGACAGGAATTGAGCCTGTAGATGCACTTGGTAGCTCAAGGCTGTATTCCACAGAGCCATGGCTAGTCTGCAGAGGGGGTAAGAATGGGTACCCCCTGCTTGTATATGTACCACATAACAGTGGGGTTGTCTGTCTTTACTATTAATTGTCCTGGAAGAATCTGGTCCTTGAAGGCTGTCAGAGTATTCTGTACAGCTAATATTTCTTTTTGATTGATATGCAGGTGTAGTTGACTTGGGTTCCATTTGCCCTGAATGCACATCCCTGCCAGGTGAGCCCCCCATGCATAATCTGATGTGTCTGTTGTTAGGGTTTGGGCGGCAGGGGGTAGAGTGAATGGTAGTCCCTTGTTTTGGTGGCAGGCCTCTGCCCACCAAAGGAATTCTAACTGTAGGCAAGGTATGATAGGAACCATTGCTTCTAGATCCTGAGAATGTTGACACCATAGGCTTTTTAGATACCACTGTAGTTTCCTCATATGCAGTCTTGCATATGGAATTAATAGAATGCATGAGGCCATGAACCCCAAGGCTTGCAGTATTTGCCTTGCAGATAGCAGGGTTTTTGTGGCCACTAGTTTGAAGTTGTCAAATGAATTTGTTTCTCCGGTGTGAGGAAAGCCATCTGGGAAGTTATGTTCAAGCTTGCTCCCAGGAATATAATTTGTTGACAGGGTACCAGAAGTGATTTCTTTTCATTTATGGTGTACCCCAGACAAGTTAACACCTTTTGTACAAATGCCAGATGATTCAGAAGTATGTCCTGGCTTTCTGCCTGAATTAGACAATCGTCCAGGTATGGGTATATTTGAATATTTCTTTGCCTGCAAAATGCAATGACTGGAGCTAGGTGCTTTGTGAATACCCTGGGTGCAGTAGATAAGCCAAAGGGCAGTGCAGAGAACTGAAAGTGCATGCAGCCTGCTTTGAAGCATAAGTATTTTCTGCAAGATTCCCTGACTGGGATGTGCAGGTTGGCTTCCTTTAAATCCAGTGTTGCCAACCAGGCATATTTATCTATCATGGGAAGCAACTGGTGAAGAGTTAGCATCTTGAATTTTGGAATCACCAAAAAGGAGTTTAGGATAGACAAGTCCAGGATAGGACACCATGAGTTGTCTTTTCTGGGTACCGGGAAAAGTCTTGATTAGAAACCTTGTCCCTTTTCTTCTTCTGGTACAGTTTGAATAGCCTTTAATCATAAGAGAGAGAGAGTACTTGATTTTGAGCCTCTGACCACTGATTTGGGGGTAGATCTGGCCAACAGTTTGGGGTTGGTGGCGTGTGGAAGTGAAATCTGTATTCTTGGGAAACTATGTTTAAAACCCATTTGTCCTGGGTAATAAGTTCCCAGTTTTTTGCTTGCAGAGCAATCTTTCCCCCTAAAGGAGCAGTCAGTTGAGAAGTGCTTGGAAGTTTTAAAGTTAAATCATTGAGACAGCTTACCATAGGAGGGAGTCTTACTACTCCCTGATTTGGAACTGGGAGCCCCCCACTGCTTAGTCCTGTGTGTACCCTGGGACTGAAGCCTGGGTGTTCTGCTGGTTCTGGGTTTGAACTGAGAAGGCCTGGAAGAGGCAGGAAAGGACCAATTTTTTGAGGGCCAATGCCTACTAAATCTAGGAGGCTGCACTTGTAAGAAATCTTTAACAGTTTGCATAGATTTAACCTTTTCCTCCATCTTTTTAAGAACTTCTGCTTTGTTGCCAAACAGGTGGTCCTGATTTAAGGGAACATCCAGCAATTTAGTTTTAACATGATGTGGCTGAGATTGCTCCTTAAGCCAAGCATGCCTTCTAAGTACAGACCCGGTGACAGCAGCCCTGCAAGATGCCTCTAGTGAATCAAAACCACATTGCAAAATATGTTTTCCAACCTGTTCAGCAGAATGCATTAAATCCTGTAAATCCTTATTTTCAGCACAATCAGGAATCAACACCATTTTCTGCTTAAGCAATCCAATAATATGCTGCTGATACTTTAACATATGAAACTGGCAATTTAAGGCCCTGATGGCCAAGGTTGCAGAGGTGTATACCTTCTTACCCCATCTATCCAGGGCCATGGAATCTCTATCAGAGGGGGTAGGATTTTTGGCAGTAGTAGCCTTAATGCCCTTGGGTCCCTGTGAAATGGTCTCAGGGTCCGCAGTAGGATTTAAAAAAAAAAAAAACTTATGAGAATCAGGAACCCTGTAATATCTATCAGGTTTTCTGGGAGCAGGAGGTAAAGAGTCAGGGGCCAAGCTAGCTTCCGAAAAGGCATCATCAACAATGTCCAGCACAGGAGGGATAGCTAAAGGCATGTGTTGGGGCAGGAGTAAGAAATCTCTAAGCCTCTTTTTAGAATCAGAGTAATCCTGGCTTTCCCAGTGAAAATGTTCCCTAAGAGTATGCAAGGTTTCACCAAAAGAAAAATCCTCTGGGGGTGAAGCAGAGGGAATAGAGTCCTCTGCATCAGAATCCTCATAAGTAGATAAGGGTAAATCCTGGTCATCAAAGGAGACATAAATATCAGAAACCTGGTCAGAAGTATCATAAGCAAATTCAGTCCTAGGTCTCTTAGAGGGGGAAGGTTGGCTTCCCCTGATTAAAGTAATAAGGTCTTCAGCCATTCTTATTTGTTGTTTTAGGCATAGAGGCCTGACCATGCGGTCTGGTCGTCAGTTTCCTAGGATTGGTTCGAGTTTTAGGCATAGAAGAAGAGGATGGCGTCGGTTTAGTATGCAAGTCTGTAGGCCTGAATACATCCTCAGAAGCCGGTGCCTGCACAGCGGTTCTGGACCCATCCAAGGTAGAGACATCCGTAGGTTCCACAGTTGAAGCATCTTGCAGTATACCAGACTCCAAATGGGTCTCAGTAGAGGCCTGTGAATCTGAAGTAGTAGGTATCAGGAGCTGGGAAAGCACCTCACTGAGAACCGGCGAACTGGCGACTAGCTTAGGAGAAGCGTCGTAGGCAGCTTTGGACCTAGGAGGCCTGTCTCTGTCTTTATCTTTGCATTTTTTCTGAATGTCGGTTGTTGAGTGGCTTACCGAAGACATATCTGGATAATTGAACTGAGTACCAAAATATTTGGATGCAAAAATATACCGACGACGAACAGTTAGAGGTTTAAATAAGGCACAAAACCGACAGCGAGGTACGTCATGGTCAGGGCCTAGGCAAGGAGTACAGTACGAATGAAAATCTTTATGAGGTATTTGCTTTCCACAAGAAATACAATTACTGACTTTTACTGACATCGGTTTAGAGCAAAAAAAAAGTTTCCCCAACTGGGTACTTAGCTTTAGTTGAAGACTTTGGTTCTAAAACTCGAAAACAAAAATTTCAGGAGTCGGACGACCAACACTTGTGAACTACTTCTGCTTTGGGCACCGCACGGCAAGAAAGACTGATGCAATGGTGTCGGCTGCATACTTTATACCCCTGACTACCTGACGTCACAGAAGATGAGACAGCAACCGACGCAGGACCCAAGACTTTGATAATCAGGCCGACTGAGGGCTACTGCAAGCAGATAACCCAAATGTGATGACTGCAACAGTGAAACACAAAGAACATCATTCCTGACCACAAGAAAGAAAAAAGATCTGTTTTCCAGAAGCAGAATTTGTTCACTTGTCTGTTTTGAAAGGAGGCAAAAATATCTATTTGAGGTGTTCCTCACAACTGGAGAAGTTCCTGCTAGATCCTCCTCATTCAATTTCCATTTGTGAGGGACTGTTCTAGTCCTGCTCAGCTTGTCAGCCTCTATGTTTTACTATGACAGAATGTAAGATGCTTACAGGGTTAAGAAGTGCTGAAGTGCTACCTTCCAGGATATCACAGCCAGTCTACACAGTGAGTACTACATGGTACCCCTTGCTTGTTAATGTACCACATCACTGTGGTGTTTTCTGTAGCCATTTGAAGAGATTCTGGGAAACATAAATGATGAACAGATTTTAAGGCATGGATCACGGCCAGCATCTCTTTGACATTTATGTGTTTAGGACTGTCTGAGGAGTTTCACAGCCTTTTACCTTTACCCCCTTGAAACTGCCCCCCAAGCAAAATCGGGTGTACTTTATGCAGTCAGAACACGAAAAACCTGAATCCAAATAGCACGACACACAAAGAGCAAACCGCAAATACACTGAATGTACTAAAGCGCGAAATTCAAAACCTCGAACCGTCATAGTCGGCCAACTCACCACCCGCAACACACTACCTACCCAAACACAATAAAAAAAACACATACATACACTAACCAAAACCCTACTTCTAACTCTAAATTAAAGCACCAAAACCCTACTGCTAACCCTGCACTAAACCCCACATACACAACTATCTATGCACTATCCTTAACCCCTCTAACCCTAAGGTCCGTAACTACCGCACACTTCCCCTATGGAGCTATACCCAAACAAACTAACTATTCAACACACATAAACTTAACAAAACCCTACACTATACCTTACATACATTACCTACACAAAACCTTACATACACTACCTACCTATGCACTTACCTTAACCCCTCCCTAACCCAAGGTCCGTAACTATCACACACTTACCTTACGGAGCTATACCGCAAATGGGCCAACTATGTGAATTCGATATTTCCACTTTCGCGGTTTCGTTCGTTCAATGTATTCGCAGTTCATTCTTTACGTGTCACGCTATTTGAATTCGGGTTTTTCAGCTTTCGAGTGCATAAAGTAGACCCGCAAAATCTCAGGTGTCTGTAGTTACAAATTCACTTGGAACATGAGGAGAAATGGGGGAGACCTGGTTTAGCTTCTATCTGTAGTCTCCGTCACTTCTGTTCCTTTTTAACAAAGCCCAAAATTAGAATCTGATATTCCAGAGGATGCATATGTTGGGTTCATTATTTTTTTTTAGAAACCATTGAATCTTTCTCATGTGTAACCTGGTGACAGGAATCATTCGAATCATTAAAGCCCAGAACTCTAGAATCCCACAATACTCTCTGGCCAAAGTCTGAGATGGATTCGAGAACCTCAGGAAGGTTTCCAGATAAAAATCCACTTCCTCCTGTGTCAAAAAATTTCTTGAGAGGTGTCTGTGAGACAACCCATAAAGACAACCCTGTGTGATAGGTCAAGAAGAATTTTCAGAAAATTTATATGGAATTTCAGATTGATCAGAAGATGAGAAACCTGTTCCAATGACTCTTGACACCTGGAAAAAGACTATAAAGATAGGTAATTTATCTAAATAATGCAATATGTGAGTATTATTCAGTGTCCAGTCAGCAATGACTATAGCTAGACACTCTGTAAACACCCTTGGAGCTGTAGATAACCTAAAGGGTAATGCAGAGAACTGATAAAATCCAGACACAGAAAACATGAGAAATTTCCTGAAGCCTGTGGCTATGGGAATGTGATGATATGCATCCTTTAAATCTAATGTTAACATAAAACACCCTTGGGGAATGAGTGGCAACAGAATCTGAAGGGTCAACATCTTGAATGTTGGCACTATCACATACAGATTTAGAAAGGAAAGATCTACAACTGGTCTCCAAGACTTTCTTTGGTACCAGAAAATTTCCAGAATAGAAGCCTTCATCCTTTTGATTTGACGACACAGGTTCTATGACTCCTAGCATGAGTAAACACTAAAGAAACTGAGGAAAATAACTGTTTAGTTTGGAGGATGGAGAGGAACTCCCCTGAATGGAGGTATTTGTATCCAGTGCCAACTGTATTCCTCTTGAACCCCGTTTTGCACCAAGAGTGTCTGAAAAAATCAGATGCTAAAGGGGAATGCACTGAGTGGATTTCTAGGACAGATTTTGAGAGATAGGAGCAGAAGGGGTAGACAAGGGGGAAAGAATGCTGGTACAGTTATTCTGAAGTATTAAACTGACCATTTTTGGAAAAAATCCTTGTTCTTGTTCCACGACTCCTGTCACCTCTTTGTGGTTCCCTGTTTGACTTGATAAAGCAGGGAATGTTTGTTCTGTTCTAAGAAGGAAAAGATTAAAGAGATTTTTGAGAGGAGGCCTGAAAAATCTTAGAAACTCCTTGAATTAATTTCCCTCTCTCGTCAAATTGTTTGATGACCTGAGTAGCAAATGGATCAAACATAACCTCCTTATCAAAAGCTGAATTTAAAATTTCAGACTTTGTCTCATCAGCAAACTTCTGTTTATGTACCCAGACATGCCTCCTTAACACTGCAGCAATAGTAGTGGCCCTAGACACAGTATTTGTGCAATCATGCACTCTTTAAGGCATGTCCTGATATCTGGGAAACACTAAAAACAATGGAATTCAATCAAAAACTACCTTAAGGAGGAGGTATAGCAGATCCTTCTCTCAAACGATTTACACAAGCAAACAAGAATGATACATATCTACTTGTGACATAGCATAAAACTTCCTCAGTTCAGAGTGGACATCCACCTGTTCCCATATAAAGAATTTATTCATCCTGGCTATTGCCTGAGAGAAGTAAAATTCCTCCGGGGGGTTGAGAAGATGAAGTTTTATCAATTTGTAGTTACTGCAGCTTTGCACATCACCCTTATTTTTAAAAATCGGTACCAATACACTTCTTCTCCACTCCTCAGGCATCCTCTCACCTTCCAGGATTTCACTAAACTATCTGGTTAACAAATCCACTGCCATCTCTCCTAAACACCTCCATGCTTCCACAGGTATGTCATCTGGACCAACAGCCTTTCCATTCTTCATCCTCTTCATAGCTGTCCTTACTTCCTCCTTGCTACTCCACTGCACTTCCTGATTCACTATCCCCACATCATCCAACCTTCTCTCCCTCTCATTCTCTTCATTATTCAGCCCCTCAGAGTACTCTTTCCATCTTCTCAACACACTCTCCTCATTTGTGAGTATGTTTCCCTCGTTATTCATTATCACCTTAAGCTGCTGCACGTCTTTCCCAGCTCAGCCCCTCTGTCTAGCCAGTAGGCACATGTCCTTTTCTTCCTCTTTAGTATCAAACTTTTCATACAACTCACCATATGCCTCATCCTTAGCCTTTGCCACCTCTCTCTTCACCATACACCTCATCTCCTTGCACTCCTGTATACTTTCTTCATCTCTCTGACAAGCCCACTTCTTCTTCGCTAAACTCTTTCTCAGTATACTCTCCTGTACTTCTTCATTCCACCACCAGGTCTCCTTGTCCTCCTTCCTCTGTCCAGATGTCACACCAAGCACCTTTCTAGCTGTCTCCCTTACCATGTCTGTTGTGCCTGCCCAGCTGTCCAGTAACTATTCACTGCCACCCAGTGCCTGTCTTAACTATTCCCTGAACTCCACCTTACAGTTATCCTTTTTCAGCTTCCACCATTTTATCCTTGGCACTGCCCTCACTCTCCTCCTCTTCTTCTTGATCACGAACGTCATCCTACAGACCACCATCCTATGCTGCCTAACTACATGCCCATTGAAATCTGCTCCAGTCTCCACTCTCTCACCCTTGGGTACACTCTCCACCACTTCATCCAACTCACTCCAAAATTTTTCTTTCTCATCCATCACATAACCAACTTGTGGAGCAAATGCACTAACAACATTCATCATCACACCTTCAATTTCCAGCTTCATAAACATCACTCTATCTGGCACTCTTTTCACCTCCAAAACACTCTTGATATACTGTTCCTTCAGGATAACCCCTACCCCATTTCTCTTCCCATCCACATTATAGTAGAGCAATTGGAACCCACCTCCGATACAGATGGCCTTACTCCCCTCCCATCTGGTTTCTTGCACGCACAATATGTCAACCTTCCTTCTCTCCATCATATCAGGTAGCTCTCTCCCTATACCAGTCATACTGCCAACATTCAAAGTTCCTGCCCTCACTTCCACACTCCTAACCTTCCTCCTCTCCTCCTGCCTCTGGATAGGCCCTCCTTTTCTTCTTCTTCTTCTCCTTCAGCCAACAGTAGCCCAGTATCCACCAGCATACTAAATGCACCACCAGAAACACAAAATAGCAACAAATATGACAAACCAGTAATCACGAAAGAGTTCAATGTCACAATCTGTAGCACCTCGGCTCAAATAGCCTTCAATGGAGTACAGAAGTTAGTACAAATCACACCTTATATACATCACCAATAACATCCCTAATTAAACAATTAAATAATTAAACACATTTATACAATTAATTAGATACTATTATATTAAAAGTTGCAATTTACATTCATTCACATGATAAAAATAGTAGGTGTAACTTAAGGTATAATGTACTGAATAATAGAGAAGATAAAAAACAAATATATGTGGTTACCATGTTTGATTTACTTAGTGACCAAGTGACTGCAATTATTAAGCAGCACTGGAACTATGTTCATCAGTCTAAAGAATTTTCTGAGCTATGTAAATGTCCTATCTTCTCATTTAGAAAAGGCAGAAGTATTAGTGACATGCTTGTACACAGTAAATTTGTTATTCCATGTCAAAATGTGTTTAGGGCCCAAATTTTTAGAGGAGCATACCCATGTGGGAAATGTATTTTGTGTAAATATGTGGTTCATATTTTTGAATATATTAATGGTTGCAGATTTAATGTGTTGGACAAGTATTGTTGTAATACAGAATGTATTATTTATGTTTTAAGATGCTCGTGTGGGATGTTTTATATAGGAGAAAGTAAAAGGGCTTTTAAAGTTCGTTTGCAAGAGCATGTGAGATATTAAAAATAAAAGGCTTGAAAGTCCTCTAGCCCAGCAGGATTGCAGGGCACTATTTTAGAAAAGATGGCAAGGAAAGAAGGGCTGATGGACGTTAAAAAGAAGCTCTTGCACAAAGAAGCCCTTTTTATATTAAAACATAATATTTTAAGTCCAAAGGCAATTAATGTAAATTGTAACTGGAAAATTTTAATATAATAGTATCTAATTAATTATATAAATGTGTTTAATTGTTTAATTAAGGATGCTATTGGTGATGTATATAAGGTGTGATTTGTACTACGTTCTGCACGCCATTGAAGGCTATTCGAGCCGAGGTGCTAGAGATCCACCAACATACTGTTGGCTAACAGTACTGAAGGCAGTTGTTGTTAACCCAGGCCTCGACCGATCCGGTATGGAAATCTGTATTGTTGTCCACATATTTGATCTGGCAAAAATTTTACACAGGATGCCCTTCCTGACATGACCCTACCCATTTATGCGGGCTTGGGACTGGTATGAAGAAATAAACTGGCTTGTGTATCCCCTGGTGGTGAAGTTATGGGAAAGAGTAGTGGAAGCTAGCTTAAGAAAGGAGGTGATGATTAGAGAGCAGCAGTATGGTTTCATGCCAGGAAAGAGCAGTACAGATGCAATGTTTGCTCTGAGGGTGTTGATGCAGAAGTATAGAGATGGTCAGAAGGAGCTGCACTGTGTCTTTGTGGACTTAAAGAAAGCATATGACAGGGTGCCTAGAAAGAAGTTGTGGTATTGTATGAGGAAGCCGGGAGTGGCAGAGAAGTATGTAAGAGTGGTACAGATTATGTATGAAGGCAGTGTGACAGTGGTGAGGTCTGCGGTAGGAGTGACAGATGCATTCAAGGTGGAGGTGGGATTACATCAAGGATCAGCTCTGAGCACTTTCTTATTTGCAGTGGTGATGGACAAGTTGACAGACAACATCAGGCAGGAGTCCCGTAGACTATGATGTTTGCTGATGGCATTGTGATTTGTAGTGAAAGTAGGGAACAGGTTGAGGAGACCCTGGAGAGGTAGAGATATGCTCTAGAGAGGAAAAGAATGAAGGTCAGCAGGACTAAGACAGAATATATGTGTGAAAATGAGAGGGAGGACAGAGGAAGGGTGAGGATGTAGGGAGTAGAGTTGGTGAACGTGCATGAGTTTAAATACTTGAGATGAACAGCTCAGAGTAATGGTGAGTGTGGAAGAGAGGTGAAGAAGAGAGTGCAGACAGGGTGGAGTGGATGGAGAGGAGTGTCAGGAGTGATTTGTGAGAGATGGGTACCAGTAAGAGTGAAAGGGAAGGTCTACAAAATGGTAGTGAGAGCAGCTATGTTATATGGGTTGGAGACAGTGGCACTGACGAAAATACAGGAGTGAGAGCTGGAGGTGACAGAGTTAAAGATGATAAGATTTGCATTGGGTGTGACAAGGATGGACAGGATTAGAAATGAGAATATTAGGGGGTCAGCTCAGGTTGGATGGTTTGGAGACAAAGCCAGAGAGGCGGGATTCCGTTGGTTTGGACATGTGCTGAGGAGGGGATGCTGACTATATTGGGAAAAAGATGCTAAGGATGGAGCTGCCAGGTAACAAGAAAAGAGGAAGGGCTAAGATAAGGTTTATGGATGTGGTGAGAGAGGACATGCAGGTGGTTGGTGTGACAGAGCAAGATGCAAAGGACAGGAAGAAATGGAAACAGATGATCCGTTGTGGCAACCCCTAATGGGAGCAGCCAAAAGAAAAAGAAGTGCTTGGGAATTTGCAGGAGAAGAACCCCTGTCTATGCCTACCACAGAATCCCCTGACATGTTTACCTGAGGAATATCTCTGTTGAAATTATCATCAGGTAAGGATTTCTAAGCACCAGGATTAACAACCTGTTATAACTGTCTACCAAGGTAAAAACATCACCTTTTCTAAAAGACCTCATGTCTTCAGATGAACAGTATTTAACCTTTTGTCTTTTCTTACAGGAAAAGGTCTGGCTGACAATCGACTCAGAGAGGGCAATTCTGCCCAGTCTAGAGGTATCTTTCCCCAGCTACCCCAAGGAGGAACATCTCCCTGAATGTCTTCCTGACCCAGAAAAGATGGTTCTTTGATGCACAGATCAGACACTGGAACAGCTGCAGAGAGTGTGGCTGACCCTCAGTTCATGGTGGCCTAATGGTCTACACCAGTGTCAGCAAGTCCCCTCTGGTAAGTTTTTTTTTTTTTCCATTTTAGGTGCAGTGGAGGACAGAATAGCAGGAGTAGGGTAAGTATCCATACTGTAACCAAGGAGAGTGTCTCAAAGGCGGTATTGGTTACTATAGCTGGTCAGAAGGTAAATTATCAAAAAGTTTTTACAAGCAGCACACTTGCAGTTACATTCATATACACAGTTCCGTATCACAGTAATGCATAAGCAGCACACTAAAATCCTATCAGAAACCCTTTACCAAAACACTTAGTTTGACAGAAAACAAATGTCAAGTATGTTGTCACAAAATGTAAACAGGCACTGACATACTCTGTAATAATCCCTGCTCCTGTAAAACATTTCCCAACATTAAATTTGCCAAAAATAACTCAGAGTTTACACAAACAGAACAGTTTCTCACAAAAAAAGCCCCTAAATAACCTAGAGCTAAAACAGAGGTCCCCGACAAGAAACCTCCAATATTCAAAAGAGTACCAGATAATTTAAAGGGGAAAAAAACTACTTAAAGTAGCTGCTACTCTTGTGAAGCCTTCTTTACAAGGCAGCAAGAAACTATTAAGGAAAGCAGTCAGATTGAAGGGTGGAAGTGAGTCATAAACCAGCAACATAATTCAAAAGTACATGAGAATAACATAAGGCAAGTCTTACACTTTGTGAAAATAAATAGATAAATAAGCTGCTGCCTAATGAGGCTCAACAGGCTATTAATGTGTGGACATGGGCAGCAAGGGTGGATCAAACAAACCTTATCAGCTTCCAGAAGTTATTTTCCTTTGTAAGGCCATGTACCTTTTTTGCTCTTCATCTACTCTACCTGCTTCTGTTCTGTTTATATTCTTGAGAAGAGTAGATCTTCAAAGTGGGTTCTTGACAACTGTCAATGAAGACTAATCACAGCTTACTCATTTCTTAAGGAGCTCTTCTTATGCTTCCCAATGTCCTACTTGCATTCCCTGGTTCTTTGTCAGTTAGTTACTTACTCAAAGATTTTAATATGACTACCCAAGTCCCTTTCTGCCTTCATTATTACTACCACTTATCCTCTAGTTCTGTACAGATTTCCCTGTTTATTGCTTTACAGATTCATTATCTGCATTAACTTAAGCTGTCATGTTTTAGAACCCTCCCAGATTGTGATCTTATATTGGTGAAGTGGTCTGTGTGCCTTTAGACTCACAAAGCTATGCTGTTTTGAACATATGCTCTTTGGGGTGGGGATCACACCTGGCAAATTGGTTTGAGAGGAGGGGTCAAACAGAGATGCAGAATGCCCAGCAGTGTCAGTTCAGTTTAAAAAATTTGAGAACTTTAACCAGAACAGGGATACACTGGTTCACACCAGTGCTGCCAGGCCTAGGATCCACACAGCCTTGTTGGGTGTAGTTCAATAAACCTGCATTGAGTTACAATGTGGTGTCACCAAACATATAACAGATGTTGGTGGTCAAATGCAATACAAAGTAAATGGCAGGCAGGATCAGGACAGATTAAGGCGGACCAGACCCTGGGAATGGAAACTGGCTCTTTCATATGGAATTTCAACTCTCTGCCAAGGAAGGAGCAGGACCCTGTGTGAGGTTGAAAAGAACCATCTAGATTTAGTTGGTCTTATCTGTACACACAGCACTGGTTGCAGAACCAGCCTTTCAAGCAAAGTTGGTATCTCTTTTACACTGAAACTGACCCTCAGGAGAGGCCTTGGGTAGGTATGCTGAATCAGACTTGCAAGCCCTTGAATGGATGTTGTTTAATTGAGTTTGTGCCACTAAATGAGAGGGTTGCCTCAGTGTGACTGCAAGCTGAACAAATAGAAACTTGCTTGTTATTTCTGAATTTGAAACCAAACACCTACTCAGAGTATTCAGCTATCTTGGAGGTAAGTGCAACATGCAAAAGGGTCTCATTTAAAGACCCCATCAGGCAACATCTCAAGCAAAGTTAGCAGTGCCATGATTGCTCCCCAGGCTAGCGAAAGCGGATAACATATACATACAAAATCTAGAGCACTTGATAATATTTTCAATCTTACTCACAAACACTGGCTAATCTACAATGTATGTACTGTACCTGTGTACTATGTATGTATTCTACCTATGTTCCAAATTTCAGCTGTACACCACAAATCTATTCATTACCTATGTTTTTAAAATTAATATTTTTTCGTTTGTTCTCTCCACTGTAACTGTTTATGTGCCGCATACCACTGTAAAAACGTGTCTCTTGTAATTTGTGTGTATACTGATCATGTCTAAATAACTAAATGTGTCTGTAATTTTTCTTTGTGGAGCTTTTCTCCCCGGGCCTTTTTGGCTCAGTCAGACACCCCCGGTTAACAAATGTAAGATAAAAAATAAAAATCTAAGAATGTCATAGCTCTACTGAAAGGACTTTAATGACAGGTGGAGAATGCTGGAAATATTTGGAGTGGAGTAATTGAGAACAATGGCTTGCTTGATCTGAAGCAATGTGGTTAGTTGTTTTTGGATTTAGGCTCATATGTTCACGAGTAAGTATCAAATCACTAATACATTTATTTTGTGGACTTGCAGACAACATATCAACACTTCAAAAAGGTGTTTGATGCCATCCCACATTCAGGCATTGTAAATACTAGTTAAATGTAATTCCCTGTGTAACTCATTGGGTAGCAAATTGGTTCACAAACAGAACCCAGAAAGTTAGGATGGGTGGCTCTACCTCCTGCAAAAGACATGTCATTAATGTTGTACCTCAGATTTCAATCCTTGGACCACTCCTATTTGGTATTTAGTTCTTTTAAGTTCAAAGCAAATGTTAAGGGTTTACAATTGCCCATGTCTACAAATGACTATAAACTTGAGGCCATCATAAACTCCCTACGAGACACCAAGACCCTTCAAGAGAGCCTTTCCAGACAAATAGCTGGTGTGAAAACCATGGACTAAAACTAAATTCTAAGAAATATATAATAGTTTCCTTCAGCAAATATGATTTTCCTTGTAATTATTACATTGACAAGACACCCCTTAAAGTTGATCCTATAGTCAGAGATCTGGGAACCTATGTTGACAATGAACTGTCATTTGCTCATCATGTATCTACTGTTGTAAGGAAGTCCTTTTTCATCACTCAGGTCATATCTAAAGGTATGACATCCAAGTCCAAGGATGTAATCATTCCACTCTACTCAGCTCTCATTAGGCTGATCAATAAATATAATGCCACTTTTAGTATATACCTGTCCAAACACATACCACAACTTTCTTGCTAAAAGAACCATAAAATCTATGAAGACTGTCTCAACGTTTTGTACGTTTTCATTTTATCATACAGACTATGAAGAGGTGAGATCTGCATCACGTAGAGTTTCAACAGACCGTATCCTGCCACATCTATTACACATTTGCAAGTCCAATGGTTGTTTAAACACCCAATCAAGGGATCTCAAACTTTTTGCAACATAAACAGAATATGTTGGGGGATAGATGTTTATCAATGAGAATACGGTGTCTACGGAACCATGTTTCTCTCTATGTAAAGTAAAGTACTTTGTTTACTCCAAGCATAATTTTTATGACTAAATGGGAAACCTTAAATTCACCCCAGTTTAGCACACCTGCACCTCATAAAAAGGGGTAACAAGTAAAGGTCTGAACATATCCTTGTTCTACCCATCTCTGGGTTATTCATACACAAAATATAAGGGCTAAAAAAACTACCAATTAAATGCAAGGTTAGACTTCTTAAGATCTTCACAGATCAGTAGTCTAGTATGTACCTATGAACCTATATGATTGTGCACCCCAAAATGTGTGAAAGCTAAGAAAATGAACTGGTCATTCTCATACCCTTTTCATCCATAACCCAGACCACAGAGCAGGCATAAATAATATAAACTATATAGGGACAATTAAGTGTGGCCTATCAAATAATGTATTTTTGGAAAGTATGAGAAAAGTGGGGTAAACAAAGAAAAAACATGCAGACATGGAGAAAACGTGAAAAACTCTTGCACAGACAGTGACCAGAGGGTGAGACTGAGCCCCATCCCTGGAATTATGAGGCACAGAGCTTAGCACTGAGCTACTGTGCTTCCACAGGATGAGCTGGAGACCATTGCTAGGGATAGGAAAATTTGGTATGCCCTGCTCATAGTCAACCAATGCAACCCTCAGCAGGTCCTGCAGGTTATAAAAATATATCAGCGGTGTTATAGAGCATTCTACACTTCTCAACAGGTCCCTTTTTCTTTTTGCACCACATTGTATATCACTCTTACTGCATAACTTAATGTCATGTAAAAAAAAGGCATGATTTTCCTTTTAGGTCTTCTACAATGCCATATATTTTTATCGGGTCAGTAGTGTTGTCCTCTGTGCCATGCTAGGTGCCAGTTGTGTCAGCTTCTTTGTGGGATGGCTAGAAGAACAACTTTTCTCATTCAGATGCACATTTCTAAAACTTTACTAGCACTGCATAGTCAGCTGAGTAAATGCAAGCTCAAGTTCTAAGAAAATTGTCTGCTTACATCTGGAAACATTTCCCAAAGCTTATCCTTCCCTCCACTGTACTATCATGCTAGCCTCCTCTATACTGCCTTTCCTGGATATTTCACTTTATAATGCTGTTTAAAGGAATATACTTATTATACCACTAAAGGTCAAATGGTTTACATAATTTTCTTGTCTACATCTACTATCATCTTACCATGTAAAGAATGTTTTTCAATTAGGGTTGCCACCTTTGTAAGAGTTAATAACTGGACAAAAGCCATACCATTTGCTCCAGTTCTTGTCCTGCCTGCTCACCCTTTGCCCCACCTTTCTCCACTCCTTGTCCCACCTGCTCCACCCATCACTACATCTATTTTATGATGTAAAGGGGCATGCCTGTTATCACTACAGGAGGTGGAATTTTCTTTTCCTAATCTCCCTTTGTACTGAAATGGTGACGTACTTCTCAGTTGTTATGATTTGGGCATAGTACCATGATTTTTGTTGTCAGAGTTTACCTTGCTCCTCCTAGATGTAATACTTTTTCTTCATAAATCTGGACATTTCCAAGGGCATTTAATGCTATACATATTATTAAATCATGAAAGTAAGTCTGTACAGTTTTTTCCAATAACTGTACTTGGTTTATTATTTAAAGGCCTTCTGTTCTGAAAAAATAAAGAAGTGCTCTACTGTCTGACTATTTGTAATAATTTCTTAAAAGGCCAGTAAGATACATTTTAGTACTCAGAAGGTCTCAGATATTGAGAGGTGTGAGTGATGTTTCAATGAAAACAGAGTTCTGGATAAAGTAAAACCAAATTTGGATTACTGGATCAAAGTTTAGTTTTCTAGATAGCCTAGAAAAAATGAATAGGTAGCAATCCTAATTGTCATGCTCAAAATGTCTTCAGTTTTGCAATTTATGAAGTAAAGCTGATGATTTTACTGAGCAGACATATTTTTGCATACTTTTTATCAATAGTGGATATCTCCAAAGAATACTGGATCAAATCCTTCAGCAAATGAGTAATATGCCTTACGACCTTGAACCATGACAAATGAACACTGTTATACAGCAAACATATTCCACTTAAGATACCATTTTTATAGATACATAAGATGTGAAAGGAGTAAAGACATACAAGTTGATAAACTCTGTGCAGATTCTAAAATTTATTCTCAGACACAACAAATTATAGATATATTTTCAAAATATTATGCAAAACAGTTTGGCTAAACAAAGGGGGTGATAAATTGCCCTCCTAACATCCAGGTAACCTCAGATACTGGAATCAAATTAGATTATACTGAAAAAATAGCTGCACAAACTGGATTCAAACAAAGCACAGGGAGGAGACGGAATTGGTAACAAGACCTGACAACACTTCACCAAGAACTTACGATACCATTATACCTATTATTCACTAGGTCATATAAATATGGGGAGATTCCTCAAGATTGGAGACACATGCTTATTAAACCTGTATTTAAGGGAAAGGGGAGTAGGACAAACCCAGAGTTATATAGACCCTTAAGTCTACTTTCATGTTGTGGAAAAATAATGGAGAAGGTAATATTGGATAAGTTATTGTCAGAAATGGATAGGTTGGGACTTGGAACCATATATCAGCTTGCATATTTTGAAAATAGATCTATTACTACCTGTAACATGATGTTCTATAACAATGTAATAACAGCTATGAATGAAAAATTGTGCTGTGATGTAATTGATATAGATTTAACTTGAGCATTTGACAGGGTCATACCACAAAACACTGTTCAATAAATTAGAACTACTAGGTATTGATGTACTCTTGATAAGATGGATAGCTGCATGGCTTACAAATAGGACATGGCAAGTATCATACAGCAACTGGACAGGTGAAATTCTTGGTTCCAGTCAGGGTGCCCCACAAGGCTCTGTCCTAGGCCCTTACTTGTTTAGATTGTATCTTTCAGAACTAACTTTTCTCATCTAAGGTGTTCTACAGTCTATATGCAGATGATCTGAAATTGGGTAAACTGATTACATGTGTTACAGATAAGGCATGTCTGCAAAAGAACTTGACTAAATTGACCATTTGGGCACAGAAGAATAATAGGATGATAAATACATCAAAAACTAACCATACGAGATTTGGGAGACACAAATTGAAAGGTGAATATTTAATACAGCACACAGTGATTGAAATTGTAGACTCATTTAAGGACCTGGGTATAGGGTTAGATCCAGCTATGAGTTTTTCAAATCAAATTGGTTAATGATAGTTATAGAACTATAGGTTGTATAAAAAGATATATAAAGTCTAGGAAATCAGAAATGATGAAGTCATTGTTTGTTAGTTACATTAGACCCAAACTTGAGTATAGAATAAACATATGGAAACTGTATAAGAAAACAAGCGTCCGTAAACTGGAAAGAGTACAGTGGAAATATACCAAGAACATATGTGGATGTGAAAATTTAAGTTATTATGAAAGACTAAAATATCTGAACTTGTACAGGGTCTCTTATAGCTATCTAGGAGGAGATCTTATTCAGGCATATGGGACATTTAGAGACAACTATCTCCAGGAATGTTTGGGGTTATCAAAAAGTAGTAGATAATGGGGGGGGGGGGTTGGCCAAGATGCCGAACAGCTAACAGCTCTAAATTTTATCTCTGCCTTTTCTTTATTATTCTGACAGGAAATTATAGTATTTTTGTGAAGAAACAAATCTAATTCTATCTATAGAGGCAGGCTATCATAATTTTTGTTAAATTCCAGGGAAAAATGAGTATTGGTGTATTGTTTTTTTTTTTTTTTTATTCCTGTCAGAAGTTCTTCTACAAGCGGATACAGCCATGAGTAACTCAAAATTTTCACATCAGGAGAGTGTGATGAAAAAGGAATTACAGTCTATCATTACAAATATTCAGGAACTTTCAATTAAAATGGACAAGCTAGAGAACAAAATTTACAACATAAAACAGGACAGCAAAAACAACTGTACTTATTCAATGAGGTAATTAAAACATTCTGATCAAATATCTTCCACTGAAGAAGCTGTAAATGATATTGATGGTAGGCTGTCTGAATGTGAAAGTTACACTGAATTCTTACTTTAGCAAAATACGTTACTCTTGGAAAAAGCGGATGATTTGGAGAGTAGATCAAGAAGGAATAATATGGGAATTTATGGGCTGCCTGAAAAAGAGGAAGGAAATAACATGGTGCAATTCTTAAATAATTGGTTACCAAAAGATTTAAATTTGCCCGAGTCTCTTTTCATTCGGAATTGAAAAAGCTCCTCGGTCCCTGTCTAAAGCCTCATTTATAAGTAATTCTTCCACTCCTGGATCCATAACAGTTAGATTTTTATCCACGCAAGACAAAGACTTGATGTTAAAAACTGCTTGGTCAAGTTCACCTGTCAAAATAAATGGGAAGAACATTAATTTTGATAATGATTACACCTCTTCTGTGATCTCTAAAAGAAAAAAATGTGCTCCTTTAATAAAATCCCTTAAAAATCTAACATTAAAGTGCAACTTTTATTCCCTGCTAGAATCAAAATGTATCTTTCTGAAGGGAAAAGATTTTCAACTCCCTTCATGAAGCCTTGGACGTTGTACAAAAGAAAAACTTATTAACAAATTCTGAAGAGATGGACTGGTCCTCACAAAGTTTAAAGAGACATGCAATAAAGAATGGATGGTGTGTTAAGGAAGGAGCAAATAAAAAACTCAGAGATAAATAAATACTGCTTCTAAGTTTATATTTCTTTTAATTCAGAATACTTTGTTCTTCAGCTTTATGTTTGGGAGACATTAGTAAGGCAATTGCATTCTTCTCTGTGCCTTTTTTCTATACTCATTTTCTACTTCTCCTTTTCCTAGTTTTTGGTGCTAGTATGTAAACAGTTCCAATTAATGGAGTTTGCTATTGACGTGCCTTGGTAATGACTGTAATAACAGAAGCAATATAACTTTGTAAAATGTCTTCTTGTGCATGGTGGGGTGGTGTATTTCATATGAATATTTATCAGTGATATGAATATGTATGACTGTGTTAATGTATCTAATTGTGTGTTTTTTTTCTTTTTTGAATGAATATCTCTCTTTACCCTTTTTAATTCCCACATTATCTATTGGCACTACATTGAGGAATAATATATTATAAGTGGCTGAACATGAATAATGTGAGTGGTTGAAGTACTTCTTTCACTTAATGACATTGTTTTGTATCTGAAAACTCTGTTGCTGGTTCCACTAAGAAATGGCAATTGAAGAGAAACTAACTTGAGACTTCCTTACTCTAAATTGTATGTTTTAGCTTTTTCCCGCTTGATGATTTAAAAAAAACCTCACCTTTGAACTTCAACAGGATCCGCGAACTGCTTTTATCCCTTTCGTCTTCGTGAAGTCGTCATGTTTGGCTGTGAACAGAAGAACCAGGAAGTTTGCAGGGACCTTTGAACTCACGTAAGACATTCAGAATGCTGCAACAATAGCTAATGGTGATCTGGACGTTTCCTTTTATTTTCTTATTAAATATGTTATTTTTTGATCCACAGATGCTATTTATGGAACTAACAACAGCAGGAACGTAACAAGTTATTGTTAAAAGATGTTAAACTAAATGCTAATGTATATACACTGATGTGTATCTATTGTTTTTAATTACTTTTATCTGATTTTAAATGTTTTATGTAGTTTATAGCTATAATAAGTATTGATCCATACAGTATCTGCAAATATGATACATGAAGGTTGTGTTGTATTTTAACTGATGGCTGGGTGCTGCCTTAAGATAAATTATTATTTGATTTACAAGCTGCTTTTACTTAACTACTGAGAGTGGTAATGTGATGGGATTTGGCTAGAAGAAGGTATTATAAATAGAAATGTACATTCACTGATACAAAGCAAATGTTTTGGTTAAAGAACTGTATTTGATTATGATAGTTCTCAACTCTTTATTGTTATATTAAGTTACTAAGTTGCTAATATTTGAGGGGACCAGGAGCGGACTTTCTAAAGGTATGTTTTTGCCATGAATGTTTAGAATATAAGTCTCCCCCCTTCTTTTTGGGGGGGTATAATTTTAATTGATGCGTAAGTATTAAGTATGGGTGAGGGTAGTTGTTAAAGTAACTCATAAAGAATGCTTTTCAGTATAAGGTTTAGTCCCTATCTATTACAGTTGTGTACTTAGTTTTGCCCTTACTGAGTGCTGTTTTTATTACTCTTATGTACCATAAGTAGGCTTTTATTTACTATTCACTAAATAAGTTATTAATTCAATGTTAAACAGGTGTTAGAATGGACAGATATGCTGATATTAAGTTTGTGAGAGTCTTTTCTTCTCATGTATATCTTTGCCTTTTTGCTTTACTTAGTAGTGGTTTAGATATTTTCAAAAGTGATGGCAATGCAAATCAATAGGATATTATTTAATGTTTTAAGAGTTAGACAATAAGTGCTAGCAATATGAACTGCGGTGGTGGTGCTGCAGTAGCGTTGTTGCTTCCCAGTAAGACGTTGTCCTGTTCGATTCTCAGCTAAAGCGTCTTCTGCGTGGAGACATGTGTGAATGGGCGTACCTTCATTGAAGGTTGTGCGTCAGGGCTGGCAACTTGGTACGTAAAAATCTACTGCCAATCATTAGCAGACCGGAGTTCCTCTGTGGCGACCCCTAACCGGGAAAAGCCGAAAGATACAACAACAATAAGTGCTAGCAATGTACAGTACATTCCGAATTGTCTTGGTTACATAGTGGTAATATTCAGTTTTATTTAATACAACTTTCAACTTCACCCTTCATCCTCAAGTTATATCCTAAGACACTGTTTCATAGGCTTTTGTGTTTAGATATATAACTGAACACTTTGTGGTATATGTAACTACCTGTATCCTTTTCGCTATATAAAGTGGGACTTGATTACAAACATTGCTACGTCTGAATGTCTGAACAGAAAGTAGTGAAATTAACACTTGCTTAAGATTATTAGGGTTATGGGGAAATGTACCGTAGTGGGACAGGGTTATGGGGAAATGTACTGAAGTGGGATGACAGAAAAAAAGTAGTCACCTTTTGTTTTATGCTGTCTAAGGGTGCAGTATATATCTTGCTTTGTCGTTGGTGATTATCTGCCAGAGTCATATCACAGCTCACACCTTAATGTAGCAATGTAGTATCTTAATTATTTTGCATTTCTCATTCATTTATATATAGATATATATTTATACATGTAACATTTGTTATTTTAGTTTATAAATCAATACTCTTGAATTGCTCATTTGATTCAGATGACAAGCCATGCATTTTTAGTAGAGTTATATTAATAAATTGCATTATCTCAATATACTTTGAAAGGCTGAACACAATTAATAATCCTTATTAGTGTTAAATAATTTAATTGATAACATAAGGAGTTCTACTATTTCATTTACCTTGACTAATCTTATACAGTCTTATATAAATTGCATTGTTGTTTTCTATTTATATAAATCTTAACTATCTTGTCTCCTGCGTACATATAATACAGTTCTTTTTTCTTTTTCAAAGTAGCTTTTGAATAGTTCCTCTGATTCCTGTTATATGCTTTATTTTTAACATATTTTATATGCATATTTCATCAATATGGCTAGTAATATGGAAATTAAAATATTTAATTTTAGAAAATGCCATAGTAATGGGTTACTACATTTTTATAACTGCATAGTTGATCATTTAATTTTTCATTTTTGGCAGCAGCTACCATGGAATATTGGGTGTGCAAGATATGGATAGCAGATGGTTTGACTGTCAACCTCATCAAACTAGGAACATACTATCCCATGTGTGTTAATGTATATTGTAATTTGTTTCAATGGTTAGAAGTTAAACTGCTTGTTTCATCCATGGCAAAATATTTACAAGTTAACCATAATCCACTATACAGTATATAAAATCATGCTACAGATGTTCTAAATATATTTTACTTAGATGTTAACATATAAATGGTCATCACTGAATGTCAGTGGTCTTAATAATAATATAAAAAGAACTGGCTTACTTAAGTTTATCAAAATGCATAAAGCACATATAAATTTTTGCAAAAGACTTAATTGCTTAAAAAAGATTTGGATAAATTGTCCTTTAATAGTCATTCAATTTTAGTGGACTCTTCTTACAGAACTAAAAGGAGAGGCATTCTTATATTGTGGAAAAAGTCTATTACTATGCCTAATGTTCTTAATAATTTCTCTGATAAAAATGCAATGTTGTGTTTGGCTGTGCTAGAAATTAACAAGAAATGTTATACATTAATTAACTCATATTAGATACCTGGATTGGGAACTAAATTTGTTAAGAAATAATTAGATACTCTAGCTTTGCATGTAAGGGGTGAAATCATTCTGGCTGGAGATGTTAATTGTTTATTATCTGGCAAAGATACTTCTAGAAGTAACAAACCCAAAATAACAGCCCAATCAAAATAAATAAATAATTTCATTAATTTAATGAATCTAAGAGATATTTATGACCTAAGACTGGCAAGTTCCCTTAATTATGCTCATTATTCCTTTAGGTTTGAAACCCAAACTAACATAGATATATTTTTATTTCTAACAATCTTTATTCTAAATTAGATGAATATCATGTCCAGTCTTTGATCATAATGACATAACTTTTAATTTCAACACAAGAACTGATGATTTAATTTTTGGCAGAGGATTCTGGCTTATATAATAAAAATTAAAGGCTTTAAAGAGTGGGTTTTAAATGTGCTATTGGAGTTTAACAATAATGGAGAGGTATCAGATATATTATGGGATGCATTAAAAGCATATCTTTATGGGAGAATTAAGAATTGGTTTCTTTTTAAAAAAGAGTGGGATAGAGAATTGTTATAATTACAAACTAAAATTGATAACATTAAATTTAAACCTAATGATAAGACTACACATTCTGAACTAACAACAATGAATCAAAAATACTTAAGAATGTGAAATCATAAAGTCCCAATTAATTTGGAAAGACTTAAGTTACAATCTTACTCTGTTAACCCTAAATACTTACACAAGTTGGTTATTAAATCTAAACAACTAAATAATTTAAATCATATAAATGAAATTAAGTATATGCTTAATAATCCCCCCAAAAAGCAACTGATTTAAAAGACATACTTGAATCATTTCAAATTTGTTATAAATCCATTAATGATAAAAGTGTCACTTTAGAAAATTGTACTATAACTGATAAAATGTCTTCAAAATAATATAAAAAAGTTATCAAAACAACAAACCAAGATTTTAGATAAACCAATATCATTCTTGGAACTGAAAGATCAAATTAAAAACTTAAAAAATAATAAAGCCCTAAGTCTAGATGGTGTAATTCCAGAAATGTACAAAATATTCCCTGACGCTACATTAAAGATACTTTTAAATGTCTTTTGTGAGATTAAAAATGATTCCAACATACCACCTTCTTGGAAATGTTCTTTAATCTCTCCTATTTTGAAACAAGGCAAAGATCCTTAATTATGTTCCTCCTTTTGCCCTATTTCTTTGTTAAATATTGATTATATTTTTTGTCCATATTAGCCAAGAGATTGTATAGTATAATGCCTAATTTAATAGATTATGATCAAACATGATTCATATTACATGGGAAAGTTCAAGATAACATCATAAGACTATTAACATTGACTGATATTGCAAATAAAACTAAAAAACAATTTTCAATTATTAGTTTAAACATTGATAAAGCCTTTGACTCCATTACTTGGACATATCTATATGAAATACTTAATGGATATAATTTTTCTTTAGAATTTATTGATTTAATAATGAAGCTATAAAATAATTCCTTTTTGTATATTAAAACTGGGTCCTGTTTATTGCTATCATTTAAAATATTAAAATGTACAAAACAAGGCTGCCCATTGTCGCCCTTATTGTTTGCTTTGTCAATTGAACCGTTTGCTACCTACATAAGAAATGTTACTAACATAAAAGGCTTTTCTTTAAATGATGTCTATTGTTCAAAAATCCAATTATTTGTGGATGATATTCTTTTAACAAGCGAAGACATGGAATTTTTTCTGCATTATATTACTGAATCAATTAATCTTTTAGAAAAAAAATTCAGGCCTAAGTTTTAATCAACGGAAAACTGAAACATTATTAATAAATAAGAAAAGAAATGCACATTTACAAGAACATAATAACTTTAGATGGGGAAATAATTAATTTCAATATTTAGGTATCACTATAAAACCTATGTGGAAAGATATTGTTTTCTCAAATTATCTAGATTTGATAAATATAATAACTAAGTTAACTAATAATGGGAACAAAATGTTTTTTACCATGGAAGACAGACTCTCATTGATAAAAATGGGTATCTTACCAAAAATTTTATATTACACACAATCCCTAATTTTAATTCCGTCAAACAATTTCTTCAGACAAATCAGTACAATTTTACTTATGTTTCTCTGGTACCCTCAAAAACCAAGGATAGTCTATGACTGGTACATAAGAAGTTAGAATGATAATGGAATTGGCTTTCCTAATATAGAACTTTATGTAAAATCTGCTATTATTAACATAGTATGTCACTGGCTAAATACCTCTTATTCTTCAAGTTGGAAAAACATATATGAAGCGAGTATAATATCTAATAGTAGTTATAGAACACAGGTATGTGCCTCTCTGGGTATTAGTAAAATATATTGGGTTCTATGAGATTATTGTTTAAATAATAAGAAATTTCATCATTTTACTTATGGTATAAATCATTTCTTTAATACCTTTAAGAATGTGATAGAGAGTAATTACATTGTTAAGAATTCATTAATTCTAGTGTTTCTTGTTGCTTACACACCATATTGTTTAGAATCCTTTAATTCGAGGAAAATGTTAATTTTTTAAAGAAAACAATCTAAAATTTTGGTATCACTTTCTAGACAGCAATAAGATACATACAGCCATTTTTCTTCTAGCCAGATATAATGTTAAACAAGATAATTGGTTAACTTTACAAGCTTTAAGACATTTCATAGATAATAAAGTGAAAATGTTACTTAATATAGAAATAGATTCTTTACCAGAATTGATACAACTTCTTATTTGTATCGATTCGGTGGACATTAAACATAAATCATACATATCATCTATGTACAGGATCTTATGAGATAAATTCTCCTGTCATTTGATTTGGCCTTTTAGGATTAATCCACAAAAGTTAATAAGGAATCCTTTTCAGTAGACAATAAAAAATATTTTTTTTAAATCTGTAATAATATTGCCTCTTCTCTCTGTTGGAATTTGTTCACTTGGAAATACCTACACAGAAGTTTTTTTACACCTCATAAAATTGCTCTTATTTATAAGAGTAAAGAAGTAAAATGTTGGAGATGTGGTGAAATTTTGAAAGCTAATTGGATCCATATTTTTATCGAATGTAGAGTTGTATTGCAATTTTGGAATTATTTTAGAGATTTTGTTAAGGCCCTGTGGACAGTTAATTGCTTTGTTACAGATTCCTTATTATTATTTAATGTTCTCATCCCAAATGTAATTCCAAACCACAAGTGCCTCTACTTTGGTCACTTTTCAGAAAAGTAATCATTATGAATAGGAAAAGTAACAGAATCTCCTATTTAGTGATTTGATAAGCTTAGCTAAGTACATGTATAATAAAGTAATGCAAACTATTCTTGCTAGAACATCTAATATAAATCATAAATGGTTAGCCTGGCAGAAGTTACAGGTTTTATTGGATAAACATTAATGATTTTATATAATTCATCCCAATTTTTGTTATTGATGACTGCATATAGTTTATTATTTTGTTTTTGTTTTTCATGTCTTAGTTATTTGTATTCTGTCTTTTGACTGTACAATCAAATAAAAAGTTGTTGAAAAAAGTAGTAGAGAATCATCGGACAACCTATGTAGAAGATTCTATAGGAATGAGAAGTGTACTAACTGGTTCTCTGAGAGAGCAGCTGATGCATGGAACAGACTTCCAAAGTAGATTAAAGCAGGCATTCATTTAGATATTTTTAAGAACAGCCTGGACAGTTATTATGGGAACAAGTGATTTTGTATATTGGCAGGGTAGCAGGGTATTAATGCCCATACCTGAAATATTTGTATGCATGTATTTAATCACAGGAATATTTTTTCACTGGAATACTTTTCTTAACAAGTCTATCACTACTAACTTTTCTATATGACAGTCTGACCTTGATATTGATGTTTTCTTCTCACAGCCAGCAACTGCTTCCTACCTCTGATATGAAATGTAAGGAAAGTACAGCTGTGTAAGTAAAGTTATCATAACAGTAGATATTCAAATAGATCACTGCTGCGGTAGATGATGCTATATGGGGGCTTTGGGAGGTAAATGTAGTTTATGTAATTCCATATCTTTTAAAAAGTCCAGGGGCACCACTGAGCCTTTGACATGTGCATACTATATAGTGCAGTATTCCAAATGACATTACCTTCCTTTGAAATGCAACAGTAGTCTTCTAAATTCATATGTTAAGAGTGGTTCTATGCTTTTGCTTTGCTAGCACATTTAATGCGATGGAACAGGGTCTGGGGACTGAGCTACAAGCTCTCGCATTGAAATTATTTTTCTGGCTGTAACTAGATAAAACAAAATTGCATAAGAGACAGGAGTACAACCAGGAGGACTGTAGTTCACAACAACTCAGTTCCCGGGCCCTGCCCCCGCACTTAAAGATCTTGTAAAACTGTTCTTGCCTTATTTTATTAAGGTGTTTTGATTTCCATTGTGACTTTTGGTAGGACTGCAACAAATTTTAGTTTTTTTTAGTTTAGCTCGGTGGAAAATCCACTTTTATTTTAATTAACACTTGCACAGTTGAGTTCCTCTTACAGTGTTTCTAAGGTCACATCCTTATGAGTATCATTTTGAGAAAGGTCATTGGAGGAACTTCATATTTGAAAGACAGTGTGTTTTAGTTTGTTGTGTTCATGCAACAGACACATATTTGTTTTTCTCCTTTCAGGTGTCTAATGACATGCAAGTCTCATAATTAGCAGCTCTAATTAGGGTTTGTAATTCTAAGTACAGAAATGCATATCTGTCAAAGGTACTTTTTTATTATTATCATTAATGTATATCCCAATTTTTACTCCTCAATTGTGCCACTTCCAATTTCAACTCTCTTAACCCAATTTATTAAAAGCCTTTTAACAAATCATGTTAGGAGTAGTGTGAGGAGCATACATTAAAGTGTGTGTGTGTGTCTGTGTGTGTGTGTGTGTGTGTGTGTGTGTGTGTGTGTGTGTGTGTGTGTGTGTGTGTGTATGTGTGTGTGTGTGTGTGTGTGTGTGTGTGTGTGTGTGTGTGTGTCTGTGTGTGTGTGTGTGTTAGAGCTCAACCCTTTGCCACTAGAATTAAGAGCAAAGCAAAAATTAGGTGGAAAAGCCACAGCTTAAGGACATATTTTAAATATTGAAACTATTAACTTAAAAAAAGTTAAAAAGAGGATGCGACAAACACGTATATTCTGAAATAAAAGAAGTCTATTAACTGTAAGGATTATCAACATATACTGACCCTAATCAACCACCTTTTCTTAAAAAAAAGTCCAGTTTTAGGAGGAACAGAGCAAAATTATGAGCCAAAATTAGACATACCCTTAAAAATTAGGGACAGTTCAGACATAATGTGTGTGTGTCTGTTTATTATATATAATGTGAAACACCCATTCTGCTACTCGTGCAGTATATAACTATATTACTTATTGTATATGGATTCCTCTCTTCCTTTTACTATACTGTCTTAATTCTATATGTAGCAGAAAGGTATTTTACTGTGTTGTCGGCTTGTAAGCAACACTGTCTTTGCACTTGTGTGCTTGACAGACATTTTACCAGACATGGTCATCCTTTACATATGCATTGTACTTGATGAAATCAGTATAAAACTGGTTTAGTTGTCACAAGTTTGTGTGTGTGTGTGTGTGTGTGTGTGTGTGTGTGTGTGTGTGTGTGTGTGTGTGTGTGTGTGTGTGTGTGTGTATGTGTGTCTGTACACTCATATTAGGGAGAGAAGTTTGCAGTGCATTTAACAGCAACAAGTTGACCATAATTCATTTTACTTTTCACCACAGTCATTAGCATTGCAGATAATAACTGTCTATCTTTGATGGTCTGGCAAGAGCAAGATGTGTTTATGAAAACAACTGCTCATTGCCAAAGTGGTGCAGTGAATGGCATAGCTATCTCACAAGGCTTGGCTTTAGTTGAGTTCTTGGCTGTTACTTCTGTGTGGAGTCTGCATTCCCTTGTTTCTGTGTGAGTTTAGGCATGTGCTCTGGTTTCCTCCAGCACCCAAAAGACAAACTATAGGTGAAATGGTGTTCCTCCAATTTGTTGGTAGATAAGTGTGTATAATGATTGTGTATGTGTGTTTTGTACATCTTGTGATAGACCTGGCTTGTCAGGGGTAGTGTCAATACATAGGTACATGTGTGAAAAAAACAGTGTATCTTGTGAAAGACCTTACTTGTCAGGGATAGTGTCAGTGTATGCATGCGTGTTTAAAAAATATACTGGGCATACATAACTCTTCTTCTTAGCAGTAACAAAAAATAATAACACGTCAACCAGACATGTTTTAAAAATAAAGCATAAAATGCATCAAGGAACATCCACATCCTCAGAGTTTCTGGAGATCTGGCAGCCTCCACACCCCAAGCTGTATAAGTGGATTTTGATAAAGGCTTAATAATTACCTATGCCCTGCATTCCATCCATTCTAAGACTGTCCCTGCAGCTTGTTGGGGGGAGTGGTACTGGATAAGGTGCATTCATTACTTATTTTACATTCCTCATAATAAAGCCTCAGACGTGTGTATAGAAGGTTGCTATAGTTTGTGTTGGGATTGGTGACAGTGTGGTCATTATTTCTTTAACTTTCCTCAGAAGCCTCAGATGTCTGCATAGAAGGTCAGTACACTTGTCTAGGGGAAGTGTACTCTATAGAAACAACAAGCTGAACTAAATTACTGTGATTGTTATGTTTTCCATTTCCTCACAAACATTAAATGTATATATGTGACCATCTTTTTGGAATAGGGGTAAGAAGGCATGCTGTTTATATATGTCTGACAGCAACAGGCTGAAATACATTACTGTGCTCTATTTTTTTCATCAGAGGGGCACACAGAAGGTGGCTGTCTTTTGGTGGTTGAGGAGACGAGGCATGCTCTCTCTAGATAGACAGATGTAGATATAGATAGATATAAAACAGAAGACACTTAAAATATGACTGTGACCATTTGTGCCATCACTTTCATACCAATCTAACACCCAAGGGATAGAGAAGGAGGCACTATTCACAGATATAGTTTATGCATCCTCATATGACTTTTTCTTCTCAGTTTACTGTGGAATGTTGTTTTGACAACTTTGAATATTAAGTTTGGAACACACGTTTTTATTCTTTGAAAGAAAAAAAATAAGACTGATTTTCCTTACACATGGCATTTGTTCAGATCATCATTAGATCAAAAGAATCTACAACCATGTCTCATCTGGAAGGATTATCAGCTCCCAGACTCCCAGATGACTTGATTTATTTCCTCCACAGTTATTACAGTGTAGTCTTGGTCAATTAGGGTATGCTGAAACAATGAAGGAAGAAAAGAAAAATTGAGCAGTAAGACTTAATTTCTTTCCTTAGTCATAAATTTTGTTCAGGTCATCACTGGATGAAACCAATGGCTTAATTCAGTTATTCATTCCACATCTATTATAGTGCAGTGTTGGCTAGTTAGGGTGTGTTGAAAGAATGCAGGATAAAGCCAAAGAGTAAGACAAAACATGAGAAAAGTAAGAAGAAAAAAAAATCTGGATGATGTGGGCAAGAATGGGTGAAAAATGGGGGAGGGGGGCATAAACGAATATGTATAGGAAGGGATCAATGGGCAACGAGGAAGGTGCCATGGAGCCCTTCACCTAGGCTGCCATTTTACTTAAATTCAGTACTGGATGTTAAATATGGCTGCATCTACCTCAGTGACACAGCTTGACCTACAACTTTTATGGATGTAAGAGATGAAACATGATTCTATTGTGTACAATTTGGAAATTCCTGGCTATAACCCTAACACAATATGGAATGTTCTGCAAAGAATTGGACCAGCTGGCCATGTTTCCAAAGCTTTAGGTCTTATTCCACACACCCTACTCACTGGTAAGTATAAAGCCTGAAGATAAAATTATTGGTTAGGTTACCAAATGCCTCATAGCTTTCTAGCCTCAGAAGACAGGAAGGCTAAATCCCTGCCAGATAAGCTTAGCTACTGATTTTATCTTCAACCCTTATGCTTATCAGTGGCTAGGGCACCAAATACTTCAGAACTATATTACTGCCAAATAGAATGCTGTGCAGTGGGCTTACTGGAGCATCTGATCTAATGATGAACATCTGCCTGATGAAAAGCATTCTTGCTGGTATCCCAACAGCTAAGGACACTATGTGTATCCTAGAAAGAATGGTAAAAATATAAAATACCACAATATCTTGAAAACTTCAGTATGCTCTGTAACCGTACTAAAAGGCAAATAAATGAAGTAAAACATTGTACTATAATAACATTCAAAACAATAATAAGCACAACCCTAAAAATTCTGATTCTCCATTAAAGAAATTTTACATCCCAACTAAAAATTCAGCCCTAATCTGTCACCCAATAACTCACCACTTAAAAGTGAAATACAACTTAACGCTTATTTCATAGCTAGTATAGCCTCCCTAACCAAGGATTCCCCAATATCTAATCCCAACCCTGCCTAACAGCCAGGTATCACCACATCAGCTTTCACATTCAAACCTTTGCCCACAGCCTATATAAAATTAAACTCAAAACATTCACTACTTCAGCTGATGACCTTTCAAGCAAGTACCTTAAAATAGCAGCCAATAGCATTGCCTATCTTGTTTCAATCATTATAAGTAGGTCAAAACCAGGAATCCCATGTTCCCTCTCTGGAAAAAAAATCACACATTATCCCTCTATACAAATGAGGAAATTCGGCAGACATCACTAACTTTAGAACTATAGCAATCTCATCCCCCCTCTCCAAAATAGTTGGAAAATGTATTCAAAACAATTGCTAAATTACCTCCTAGAAGAACTCATATCCTCCCACAATACAGCTTTCATCCCTGCTATACTACTAATACTGCACTTCTAACCTTAATAGATACTGCCAATAAAGCTAGAGATAATGGCAAACTAGTCCCTTCCTTATTTCTAGACTTGTCTGAAGCCTTTGACACAATTTGTCCCAGCAAACTTCTCCTTCAAATGTCCTCACTATATCTATCTCAACTCACCATTCTATGGTTCAAAAGCTACTTGTCCAATAAGTATCAGTCAGTAAAATGGCACTCCACCCTCTGTCCATATATTCCAGTCACCACCAATAATACCACAAGGCTTTATCCTTTGTCCCTTCCTCTTTAACATTCTCACCAACACCCTCAACACATCCACACAAAAGGCCTCCCTAAGACAATACGTGGATGACTCTGCACTCATACGCACATCTGACAACGTCCAAAACATTACAAAGGAAGCTTTAACCGCCACTGAAACATGGCCTTGTAACTCATAACATAAGCTCAACCCCCCCAAAAAATACCCCCCCAAATCCCTCTGTCATAAAAAAAAAATAAATAAATCCTCTCTCTTAATAATACAACCATTAAAATCACTTCTCATAGCAAATTATTATGGATGAAAGTGGATGATAATCTTAAATTTGACCTGCATATACAAAATTACATAAAAACCTCACGAAAAACTAGGGATGTTTTACAAAGCCAAAAACATTCTCAACAACTCAGTTAAAACTACACTTGCCAGTACTTACCTTCTTCCCTTCAATGCTTTTATGACACTTCCACCCTTACTAACCTCCAGGCATCACAAAAATCAAAACTTGAACAACTCTATATTAAAGGGGTTAAATTTGCAGCAAACTCCTCTTTCAGAATACACAACTATAGAGCACTAAAAAGCCTGAACTGATTAAAACTACCCTATCAATTAACATATATACAGCTTCTTACCACCTATAAAAATATCTGCTTGCAATAAATACCATTCTACACAACAATGTTCCCATTCGGTCATTATGATCCAATTACTATAAACATGTGTCAGTCCACAAGCTTAATAACTCTCCTGGAAATAGTCTGTAGTCGTACCTTGTTGCTAAGGCGTGGAACTCCTTACCTGTATCCATCGGGTCAACAACCTCCCCTCCAGTCCTTTAAAGCTGTTCTGAAAGACTTCCTATTCAAAATCTACTTCTGTACTTGCTCAAACCTAGAATAAACTATATCCCTAAATTTGAATAACTTCATACCTAACAAAACCTTACTCTCCTTTATACCTCTCAACCTCTAAGAGTCAAAAATCTGGACAAAGCCACAAATAATGGGTGAAAAAATGAACAAAAATAGTGACACTTTTAAATATTGCTCTTACAAACTTAGACAGTTGATAGAATAACATTGTTTTGCATTAGTATGAATTTTCTGAAGGATGAGAAATCTGAAAATCAAATTTCTGCCATCATTTACTGACTTCAGTCCTCAATGATTTGCCAGAAAAATACAATTTTATGAGAAACAAACCAAAATATGAGTAAAAAATCTGGACATTCTGTGAAAGTCTGGACAGTTGAGAGCTATGCTCTCCCATCTTCACTCACTTCCTTACTTCATTCCCTTTCTCTCCCTTGACTGTCTTTCTAAATATTCCATAACCCGTTTTTTTCTCTGACTTCATATTGCAATTCCTGTTTGTGTTATACTAACTTACCTTTAATTTCTCTATAAATTGGCAAATGTTTTTCTAAATATGAAATCATTTTCATGCAAATTTTATCAGTTCTTAACCAATGTTTTCACATTATGCCCAATTTGGTGTAATCATTTAAACAGCAGATTTTTTTAATTATTTTTGAAGATTGCAAAATTATTGTTCTTAAAACATTTTTGTAATACATTGGAGCTTTTTTTCCCAGGTCTGTGCTGAAAATGGACACCTACCCAGTTTGTACTTTCTGAGTAATCAAATGTAAATAAATAAATAAAACAAATAAAAATTCCCCTCCTTGATGATGTGGGCATCTAGATACCTATACTCCATAACTTTTTCATGCACATTCCTTCATACCTGCAGGCAAGGAATGCCATCAGGCTTCTGCAACCCACCCTAGGTTGCCTCTCCCACTCAAGATTCACCTCTGATAACTGGAATTAGTTTTTTCCATAGCCACTAGCATGCCCAACCAGGCCACCAACTATCTCCTCTCCATCCCAGGATGGGCATGCCCATCCTCTCCTGCCTACTCCATCAAGGGTTTTAGCCACTAATCATACTTGGGTCACTTGGCCATAGTCAGGGCTTTCTCCCTCTATACCATTGGATCTCGCTAACTCATCTTTGACCAGTAGCTTTCTCACCTTCATTATCAGCCAGACTACCTACATAGATTAGGATAAGGTCAAATACATTCCCCTTCCTGGCTGAAGACTGCACTCTCTGCATCTTACAACAAATCTGTGTACTTATCTGTCTTCTGTCTATCTTTCTAACTGCATAGAAGATCAAGTAACTAAAAGTCACAAAATAAATATTTTATATAGACACAGAAATGAGAATACATACAGAAATATACATGGATTACTGTAACAATGAAGAAAAGAGGTACATGTTAACAGTAAGTAAGGAACAGTTACACACTGACAAATATCCTTTGGTGTTTGGTACATCATTAATGACTGACATATGGTCCAAGCAAAACAATTGCAGACTGCTTTACACTGAATGCAGACACGAGTTCAAGACAGTGATATATACAAAAAATAGCGATTGTACCAAGAGTAAACATGATGTTCTAATTGGTTAGTGCGAACAGAATGTAAATATACATAGCAACCCAGTGATTATAGGGTAGGAATATAGGACACCAACTTAACACCGAATAACAGTTATAAAGTGCAACTAGATGCATGAGATCTGATGCATCAAAGCAAAGTGGTGAACACTTGTGTCTATATCTAAAAGACTTTATGAAAAAAATAGTTATGTACGCACCATAACATTCCATCTGTGTTGTCCATTTTCATTTTTTCCTCATATATGAGTTTGGATCCGATCCCTCAGATCTGACTCGGCCATTGCAACAGCTTGTGGCAACCAAAAAGATCTCTAGATCTCTATCCTACCCATAATTCCTCTCTCCCAATCACCTTAGATCTCGTTTGCTGATAACAAAAGAAAATAACAGAATACAGAAACACCTTGGGCAAGGATAAGACCATTCCTGGCATTTGAAATTAGCCAATTATCAAATTTAGGTCAACTTGCTCATCTAAATACCAAGGAAGGGACAGGGGTTGGTGAGTGGGTTGTTGAGGAAAAATTGAAAATGGTGGGAGGGTGGCCTAATGGTTAAGGTGTCTGCCTTACAAAGACAAGGTGCAGGGTTTGAGTCTCAGAAGAGATAATTTGCTAGGCTTACAATGGCTCACAAGGGCAGTTAGCCTAGTACTAACCTATGAACCTATGACAACACAGATGGAACATTATAGTGAGTACATAACTACAGTATTTTATCTAATGTCAATTTTCTTTTTATCCTCACATGGGTTCATATGTAGGTACTAGGCTATCAGCCCAAGGGCCTACATAAGCCTAGCCAGCAAGGTTCCATAGCTTATGCCACCCAAGAAAGTTATTTTCCTGTGCCACTATCCAGCAGAGACACCAAAGTGATCCCCGGGGTGTATTTCCTATTTCTTATCCACTCATCAAGATTTTTCTTGAAGAGTGCTAATGAAGAACTTTGCTTGACATAGATGGGTAGTTAGTTCCAGAGTATAGGAAGTCTCTGGGACAGGAATCTATCCCTCCAGCGTGTCCTGTTTATTGTGGTGACAAGGTTTAGGTCCCTAGAGTGTGTAGCTCGGAGGGATTGGGATTTCTTTAGGTGTAGCATGTCCAACAGCTCTTTGTTTGACATAGCTTTATATGTTAGGCAGAGATCACCTCAGAGTAGGCGATATGCTACGGAGTAAAGCTGGAGTTTTTTGAGGCGGTCAGTGTAGGGCATTTGTTTGAGGCCAGTAATCCTCTTTGTGAGGTACTTCTGTGGCCTTTTCAGCTGCTGTCTTATGACAGAGTCCCTAGCTAACTATCTCCTGGGTGGCTGATGGAAAGATATTCTCCAGAACCATTGAACCAAAGTAGGCCCTACCCCTAGAGACCAAATCTAGATTGTCATGAGTAATGAAGGTATGAGTAGTAGACCAGGTTGTAGCTGCCCAAATCTCATCCATAGATGCTGAAAGACTGAGAAGGTAGCCATAGCACTAGTAGAATGAGCTTGAACAGTTTTTGGCAGCTCTAAACCTTGTCTCTTGTAAATAAAAGATATGCAGTCTGTAACCCGTTTACCTAGAGTAACCTTGGTCACTGGAAGACCCAATCTAGTCTCAGAAAAGGAAACAAATAATTGACTTTCTTTTCCTAAGTCTTTTTTTCTATGAAAATAAAAACATAATTGTCTATGACCATCTAACAAATGCAACAAGTATTCACCTTTATTGGTGATGTTTGGGAAGAAAACTGGTAGATTAATGGATTGGTTGATAGTATTCTCTGAAACTATCTTCGATAAGAATGATGGAGTAATATGTAAAGTAACCCTGTCTTTGTAAAAAACCAAGTATGGTGATTGTGATGATAAGGCCTGAATCTCAGATATTCTTGCAGACATGATGGCTACCAAGAATATGGTTTTCCAAGAGAGAAATTTGATTTGACAGGTAGTCACTGGTTCAAAAGGAGGCTGTACAATTTTTGTAATACCAAATTTAAGTCCCACGTTGGTGAAGGATCTTTATAAAGGGGCTTGAGTAAGAGAGTTCCGCTCAAGAAGGCTTTGCACAGCTTATGTGATGCCAAGTTAGAACCATCAAATCCAATGTGAAAATTAGAATATGCAGCTAGCTGCACTTTTATTGTTGAGTAAGCTGCACCTGCATTAAATAGCTGTGGTAAAAACTCCAGAATAGTGTGGATAGGAGCTAAAAAAGGATCTACATCATTTTGTTGATTCCAGTGTATGAATCTCTTCCATTTACTGTTATACAACTTTCATGTAGATGGCATATGGGAGGATAATAGAAGATGACACACTGATGAAGACAGCATAGGTTGTCTGTCTGTCAACGGAACTGGAGAAATCAAGCTGTCAGCTTGACATTGTGAATGTTTGGATGAGGCATTCCTGTTGGGTGAGACAAAAGGTCTGGAATTGGCTCCAGAATCCATGGTTTCTTCTGTAGGTGAGGTGAAAGAAAGGGAAACCAGATTTGACAAGGCTAATATGGGGCTATGAGGATTACTTCTCTCTTCAACCTGTTCATTTTCTAAAGAAATTTGGGGATTAATGGGATTGGTGGAAAGGTATATAATAGATCAGGAGGCTAATCATGAGTGAGAGAATCCCTCGGGGACTCCCCTCATGGGGGATCAGGGCAAAGTAGTTACTGCATCTGTTGTTCGGAGGGGATGCAAAAAGGTCACAGCAAGGCTGGCTCCACTTTAACTTTCCCAGAATGTGTATTGCTACAGAAAATGGTTGGACAAGATCACCCACTGCCACACTCTGAGTGCCTCTCGACATAAGGGGGATGATCCGGTTCCCCCTAGCTTGCTGATGTACTAGTCTACCGACGTGTTGTCTGAGTGAATTGTAACTGTCCCCAGAGGAAGTGTATTCTGAAAGGCTAGACTAGTAAGTCCGCTCTCATCTCTAGGACATTTATGCGCTAATTGGCCTCTTGTGTAGACCATGTGCTTTGGACTGTTTTCCCCAAATAGTGCCTCCCCACCCTATCTGGGAAGCATCCATGGTTACTGGGGCTTTGGGGATAGGTGTACAAAGGGGCGACCTTGTATAAGTTGATCTAATTGAATCCACCATGAAAGATCCCCCTTGCAAGTGTTCATGATTCTTATCAGGGCTGACATGGGTTGGTGAAGGACTGACCGCTGTACTGCAAGCAGCCACTGTAAGACTCTCATGTGGAATTTCACTAGTGGAAGTAGTAATATCGCTGCAGCCCTAGAACCTAAGGCCTGGGGTACTGTTCAAGCAGATGCCCTCAAATTATGTAGCAACTTTCTGACTTGATCTGTTATGGTCATCACTCTTGATGATGGGAGACATACTATCATCTTAATTGTATTTATGTTCGCTCCTATGAAGTCCAATTTTTGAGAAGGTCTAGATATGACTTTTTGTAATTTACTGTGATACCTAACAAAGAACAAGTTTGAAGAACCATGTCTTTTTGCTTCTAGAAGTAGATGCCTGTTTTGGGTGATTATGAGCCAGTCGTCCAAATATGGAAACACACAGAATCCTTGCTGTCTCAAGTGAGCTGCTACTACTGCCATACACTTGGTGAACACACTGGGGGCTGTAGTGAGGTCAAACAGCAGTACTCTGAACTGGTAGAGACTGTCTTCCAGTCAGAAGCGTAAATGACTTCTGGATCACCTGTCCATCTTTATAGGATAGTATGCATCCTGAAGGACTAAGGAGCACATCCAATCATCCTTTTCCAAGAATGGAAAAATGAACTGAACGGTAACCACCTGGAACTTGCTCCGCTGAACTGATTTATTCAATCTGCTGAAATACAAAATTGGTCTCCAGTCCCCCGTCTTTTTTGATACCAAAAAGAACCTTGAGTAAGTATTAGATCCTCTCTGGTCTGGGAAAACTTCTTGGATGACTCTTTTGTCTAGCAGCCTCTGTATCTGGATGGCTGCCTGCTCCCTTTGACAGGGTGGAACATCAAGGAGTCTATGATTTAAGGTAATGGATTAGAAAAGGGGATAAGGTGTCCTCTGGATATGATCCTCTGCATCCACTTGTTGTTTGTTATGTTTAGCCAGGCTGTCAGATGCAGGGATAATTGACCCCCAACCACCTCCAGAGAAGATCAGTCAGGCCTCCTTTCAGAAGTGCTGGAAAGGTTTCCCAAAGAATGTATCTCTGGACCCTTGACAATGCTGACCTGCTCTGCTGCGGGGCACCATCATCCATCATTGTTCTCCCCTCTGCCCCTGGGGGAACTTTCTCCATGTGCAAGAGGAAAAGACTCTTGTGATTTTCTGAACACATTTTTCCATAACTTCCCTGATTTTTTGAGTATGGTCTTTGAGGAGTGGAAAAAACGAATGTGCAGGCAGAAAAGGTCTTCCTGACTTTCTCACACCTGGACAGTATATCTCTAACTTTGGGCCAAATAGGGATGTGTCATCAAATGGAGCATTGATGAACGAAGACTTAAAGGGATCAGCATTGCACAAGCACATCCAAGCTTCCCTCCTCATACAGATGCCTGAACCCGCAGCTCTACTTGCCCCTTTGGCTGCATGTGAAATGAGCCTCATGGAGGAGTTTGTAACAGCATGTAGGGTGGCCAGCTGGGAGGTGACCAAATCCTGTACCTCTTCAGACAAACCTCCTGAAAGGATATCTGATAGCTTCTTGATCAGATCCCTCTACAAGTTGGTAAAATGGGAAAGATAATTCAGGGACCTCAGAGCAAAGGTCACCGAAGAGAAAACATGCTTCCCATTCCCACATATATCCATTATCCTAGAATCCTTATTAGGAGGATGAATCATAGAACTTTCTTCTGCAAGTTCTTTTTTCATGACCACCAACATGACCATGGCATCTAATGGAACACCTTTTGACCAAAATTTTTTATCCTCTGGTGTAGTTATCTTATTTGGTCTCCAGGGGGTAGGTTCAATGGAATCTGGAACCTCCCAAGCCCGCTGACAGATCAACTCGACGAGCTCATCAGTGGGCGGGGTCACCCAGGAGGTAGATGGACAGGATCCAAAAGCCGCCAGGTACACTGACTCCTCCAGTGAGGGATTACTGGGCTTCCAGCCACACCTCTGTTTCAAGATCTCTAGGGTGTCCCCAAAGGAAACATCATCTGGAGGTGGCCGTGGGGATCCCACACCTTCATCAAGGATAGTGCCCTCTGTGGAGTCTAGGTGCTTCCTCTTACACTTCCTCTTCCAAGGAACTTCCTCCATGGGGTGTTCTGAGGAAGTGTTGGAAGAGGAGGGTAGCCTGGGTCTTCTGGACCCAGTGTCCCTGTGAGAAGTCTGTTTGAGACACTGGGTGTGAGGTCTGCAAGGCAGAAGACTGCGGATCAATGGGGTAAATACTGTCTGTGCTGCTGAGGCAGACATAGCCCTCTCCAAAACCTCAAAAGCTGATTGCCCCCGAGAAGTGAAGGATCTCTGATCCAACAGGTGCCTATGGATCCTGGTGCCCTCAAACCCAGATGACAGCACTCTCGAGGCCAAAGCTGGACCGGACTGATCCAAGCCAAGAGTCCAAGACAGTGGGATGGCTCAGAAAACTTTGGAGTCGAACCCACTATCTCGGACCCAACCGGACCTCCCTGACTCCGGGAGCTCCCTAGCTCCAACTGAGTGAAGAACTCAGAGCAGAGGTCTGAGCCAAGGAAAGAAAGGTCCTTGGCTCTGATACAGACAATACCAGATGGATTGGATCTGACGGCTCCTAAACTTCAAGGGAAGTCGGAGGAGGAATATAAAGAGGGGATGATGAGATTCAAAACTCCTGACCCTTAAAGGTAGGAGCTGAAGGGGCTCTTGTAATACCTTGTGCCTAGAGGGTCTCCTTGACCATCCTCTCCACTTCATCTTCCTTGAGGCTTCTAGCTGAGGGAGTTGACAGTGCCGATGGTGACTTTGGTCTCTCCAGGAGGGGAGAAGGAACTCTATATGGCACTGAGTCAATTGAAGGAGAGTACCAAGTCCTAGGTAAGGTCTGAATGGACTTGAAAGGGCTCCTCATAGGATCCAACAACTGATCTGATTTATCCTTGGGTGCAGAGAGGCTCAGATCTGAAGTGGTCGCATCTGATGGGGGAGTTCTAGTAGTTGTTGGATCTGAGAGAGTCTTAGGATCCAACAGTTTAGCCACTTCAGGAGAATGCTCCAACAGTAACTTCAGAGCAGTAGAAGGCTGTTTCCTTGTCAAAATTCTGGAGGACAGGGAGGAAGCTGGGCTTGACTGCTCAAATTTAGATGCACCTTTCTTTTTTTCTTTTTGTCAGAGCCAGAAATGGCCTCCCCAAAAGTGGAAGGCAACATACCCTTAAGGATAAGCTTATTTCTACATTCACTAAGGCACTGGTGGTTGAATGCCTTGCATATGTCACACTCCTTCTGTAAGTGGAAATGGACCCAGATACTATACACACAGATTATGCGAGTCACATGGCATCTTGTGTCCGCACTTGGAACACTTCTTGAAGCCAGCCAGCTTCTCCGATTTATCTGCCATAACTCTATTACCAGACAACAAACAAAGAATAAGATTTATTTTTATATATATATATATATATATATATATATATATATATATATATATATATATATATAGGAAAAGGGACTACTAACAATAGTAGTTAAGACGTACTGCAGTACAAGATGTAAAAGGGAAATAACTTGCCAAAAGGGATTTTAGTTCTGAGTTTAGTCAAGAAAAGGTTTGGCAAAAAAAAGTGAAAATTCTACTAAGCTGCCCAAGAGCTAACTGGAAGGACCATGTCTTCAGGAAGCGGCAAATGAGATCTGAGGTGATTGGGAGAGAGCCATTATGGGGAGGGGAGGGAGCTCAAGAGCTTTTTGGTTGCCACGAGCTATTGCAACAGCTGTTTCAGATCCGAGGGATAGGATCCGAACCCATATGTGAGGATAAAATGAAAACTGACAACATCAGATCAACACTGAAAACTGAAATAAGTGTGAGATAAGAATGTAGGGAGTATGACAAGAAATGAAGAGAAATGAAGGAAAAGGGTGAGAAGAATATGGGTTGGGGCGAGGATTCTGATAGTGGCAAGACCTGGGATGGTAAAAGCGATGATGCAAAGAGCGAGTGAATATTGAAGCTGTGTCACAGTACTGAATTACTGGAAATGAGACAGAGGCAGACAGCCAAACACAGAATAGTGTAAACAACTGAAAGGGGAAGGGGTGAATGTTTAGCAGAAGGAAATATTTAGACTAGATAAGTGGAGGGAAGCATTTGACTGTTACCTAGGTCAAGTAAACTCACAGTTATAGAAGATTTGGACTAAAATGAGTTAAGATGTCTGTATGAAGCCATAATTAAAAACAAGTTCATGTATTTCTGAGGAAGTTTATTCCATTGTTTTGCAATGTAGACACCATGTGCTGAGTAACCTAGTTAAATGGCAGATTGACTGACTTGCTCAAAGGTGGTAACTTTGGAGCAAAGTGGTCTTGATGGGGTCTACCACTGCAGTATGCTAGATAATACTATACTTTTACTGGAGTATATTAACCTGTGAGTCACTGTTAGTTGGGAGAGTTATAGGCAGTTAAGCAGGTATGTTTGATCTAAGCTTCATAGTGATGAAATCAGGAAGGTGTCCATCATAGTTTTTACTTCTGTTTCCCTCCTTAGCCCAGATATGATTAGAACTCATTCCTCTGCGGGAAGTTTAAGGTCATCCAAGAATATGACTCCTGCCCTGTACCCATTCAACAATCTTGCTTTTGAGGCCATCATTTACTTTTTCATAGGTTCATACTAGGCTATCTGCCCTAGGACATTTATAAGCCTAGCCAGAATGTGTTTGGCTTTCACCACCCATTTTAAATTTATTTTGCTATGCCCTTTTTCGAGGTTAGTATACTGTGCCTCTGTCTAACAGTGACACAGAAGTGATACCCGGGCTAAACCTACGATCTCCCATCCACTCATCAAGATTCCTCTTGAAGAGAGTCAATGAGGGACTCTGCCTAACCTGGACTGGGATTTTATTCCAGAGTGAAGGGAGCCTATGGGTTATGAATCTGTCCCTCCAGCATGTCCTATTTATTTCAGTGCTGAGGTTCAAGTATCTCGAGCGCGTAGCTCGGTGGGATTTGGATTTTCTGAGGTGCAGCATGTCCATTAATTCCGGGTTGGACATGGCTTTATATGTCAGGCACAGATCGCCTCTGAACAGGCGGTATGCCACTGAGTAGAGCTGGAGTTTCTTTAACCGGCAGCATATGGCATCTGTTTGAGCCCTTTGATCCTCTTGGTGAGGTACTTTGGGGTCTTTCCAGTTGCTGCAGGTGTCTGGTAAGGTACATCCCAAAAGGCATTGTACTCAATTATGGGCCTGATGAGGGATGAGTAAAGAGGCACGATGACCTCCCTGATCTAGATGTGAATCCCTTCATGATTAGGTGGGCTATATAAAATGTTTTTCTAACCACTTTGGCCAATGGTTGTCAAATGAGAGATTGCTATAAACTTGGGTCCCCAGGTCCCTAATTACTTCTTCTGTACTTAATGGATTACCACCTATGTGGTAATTTGTGGCACTTTGTTTTGCCAAAGGGGATGACTATACACTTTTTGGCATTTAGCTTGAGGCCATGGCTCTGGCACCAGTTGTCTGTTTCTATGAGGCCTTTTGGAGGATGCTTGTGTCGGCTGGAGAGTCAATTATGGTGCCCAGTTTGCAGTCATCTGAACTTGGTCAGCCACAGTCCTTCCGTGTTGGCCTGTACCTCCAAGAAATATATACCGAACAAGAGAGGTCCCAGGACTGAGCCTTGTGGGGCACCACTTGTAACTGGTTTGGAGTCTGACATGGCTCCAGCAATTCTAACCATGTGGGTTCTGTCCTTGAGCCAGTTTGCAATCCATCTAGTGACATAGGGTTTATATTTAAGCTGGTGAGCTTATCTATAATGCCCGAGTGGGGTATTGTATCGAAGGCTTTTGCGAGGTCCAGGTAGGCTGTGTGGACCACCTTCCCCTCGTCAATGGCCTTGGTGACTGTTTCAAAGAAATCAACCAGGTTTAAGAGGCAGGATCTGCCCTTAACAAAGCTGAACTGGGTAGGATCCAGTGTCTGTAGGTCCCCAATATCTTTATTTATGAGGTCCATGATGATCCTTTCCATAGCTTTGCAGACCAAGCTAGTCAGGCTTATGGGGTGATAGTTTCCAGGATTTTGTTTCTTTTTTTACCAAGATAGCATACGGAACAGCAATTTACTGCAGGACCCAGGCCACGTGGCAAAGCCTACAGAGAAAATTACATGGAATTAGAACTTCAAACATCACTGCACAAAGTAGCATCAACAAACATAGTTACAATGAAAAAAATCAACATTTGATCAGTAAAACAAACAGATACACCCTACAGGATGCTGAAAGAACTCTTAGTTACAGAAACATATATGAGACACTGAATTACTTGTGTTCATAATTACTATTCAGAAAGCTAACTGCTAAGCCCAATAAGCTACAACAGAAGTCATGCTACTGATCATCACACAGCTTGTATCCAGCATCATACCAGAAAACTAAGAAGCAGAACTGAGTAGAAAGCATAAAATCTGAATTCAAGAATTAGTCTGCAGGACGGGGAAGCTTAGTATTGGTCATATCAAGAAAAAGGAAGTTCAGTAGTGTAGTTAACTTTGGCAAATAAGGATTTTGTTTTAATTTTTTTTTTTATTAATAATCAAAAGACAGATCAGGCATGGGAGGATTAAAGAGGAGCAAACAAGGGAAATAGGAGCCCTATTCAAAAATAAACATGTAAAAGTTCAACATGTTGCAAACAGTAAATGACATGATAATTAAAAAACATTGTTAGTAAACACAACTGCTTTAAGGCTCCATGGAAAGATATGGAAGAATGATATATCCAGCAGAATAAGCACTCTGCTGAGGCCACACTCTTGTCGCTCTCAAAAAAAGCACCCTTCCATGTGCAGCTATTATTATTCAAAAAGAGGCTACTCACTTTCATAACTTATTTAAACATTTCTTTGCAGTTGTATGTATTCCCCATAAAACCACCAAACAGAGAGTTGTGAGATTATTATAAGGGCTGTTATACAATTTAAGGGACATTACACATTAAATGTGATGCTTTCTCATCCTCTGACAAAAAGAGAAGTAATTTACTATAGTTAACAAATGCATAAGGTTAGCCCTCAAGGACCAGGCATCTTAAACATTGATCAGACCAACCTAGGTAATTTTGGGCTACGCGTTGTGGGGTGAGAAAGGAAAGAATAAGATTCCCCAGACCAATATTCTAAAGAGTAAAAAGCCAGAAGACACGAATGGTGCAAATTACATTAGATCCCTCTCCTGGGGACTCAGACTTGCTTCATCATAAGATTCAAATATACAAAAGAAGATGACCTGCAAGAAAGATGAGATATCTCTTATTCCTCAATAAAAGCAGAAACAGTAGCCCCCTTGACTCGACTTGTAATAGGAGCTAAACTACAATGTCCATCACTGGTATGCATACTGAACCTCCTAAAGTGCTAAGGTCCTGGTAGTCCCTCAAATACTTAATAATGCAGTAAGTATGCTATTGTAGGTGAGTCAGTCTCCCAGTCCCCTCCCTAATCAACTCTAGTCTCTCGTACAGAGTGGATGCCATCATCCTGTGTAAGTTGCACTCCATACCAGAAGCTCTGAGTTAGCTAGCTCTTCACTAAACTCTTGAAATCTTCTCCCAGACTGAGCAACACAATTTATTTTACTTTTATTTTATATATCTGTTAACTGAGGAAGTCCAATGGACACTGTGTATGTCCTAACTCCCCTCCTTTTCCCCTGCTAAAGGAGAGAGGAGCAGCATCTTAGCACACTGCAGAGGCAAATTAACAGTTAAAAAAGCAGAGTCTCATAAAATCTTATGTGCAAAGAAGGAAACTACCAACATTTGTTAGATGGGTCCTTAATCCCACAAATAATGACTGATCTGTTAGTGTGGTTTCCTTCTTTGCACATATCAGCCATTATTTGTGGGATTAAGGACCCATCTAACAAGTATTGTCCCTGCCTCTATCAGTCTGTACTGCCTCCCTTAACTAGCAAGCAAGACAAATATCTTATTCATCCATAGGGTACTAGAATTGTAGACTGCCAAATGGCAAATGTGGAATTTTGTAGTTAACAGATATAATTTTGAATCTGGAAATTAAATTCCATCCCTTTCTCCCCAGCACAAATTTTGAATCTAGCTATCACAGCCACCCACTTTCATCCTAACCAACAGAGGGCCTAGCAGTATTTAAATAAGAACTGTATCCATTTATCAGTAATAAATTAATAAATAGTGGAGGATGGGCTATTAAATGTTCCAAGGAGGTAGAGCATTACGTAAATAAGAATTATATTAATTACTGCTGGCTTTTGGCCCTACAGGTGTTTCATATCCAACCAATTATTCATATCCATTTCACTGTCTCAACTCAGCGATGCCCTCAGAATGACTTGAATACCTTATTTTGGAACTGGATTATGCACTCTGTCACTGTATGTCCAAATTATTTATGCAGAAGAATAATAGGTGGGTACCACTGCAAGAGTTGCTTCTGGGGAACCCACATTATGCCTGGACTTGGGGAATCAGACCATTTTGCCTGCCCAACCTGACATCCAGGGTATATGAGAACACATAAAAATTAAAGTTCCCTTTAAAATATCTAGTATCAAATCTAACAATCCTCCCAAATTTTATGAGTAACTGGGGTACAAATAAAAAGACACAATAGGAAAATAAACTTTCTGTTACCCTATTGATGCCTACCAGAGTCCCTTTAGGGTCATAAATAATGCAAAGAACCAGAATCCTTCTGTCTTGGAAATGTCCATCCTCCTTCCCTCTCTCCATTCACAGTAGGAGGAACAACCCCAAAACACACAGCCTGCTCTAGGAGGCTTTGCATGTTTCTATGTCACTGAGATGCACTGTGCTCAAAGATGCACACAGATGACATGATAATTCAGAACACTGCCATTAAACATAACTGCTTTGAAGATAGCGACTATATCTGCCTGCCAGGCTCTAAGATGCTGAAAGAGCCCGGTGCATTTAATAAGGCTGCATATGTTATTTATATTTCATATAACCCAAGTATCTTAATGACCAGTGTAAAGCAAAACATCATTAGTTACAGTTGGCCAACTGACTATTGTTATCTCATGCAAGATGTCCTTCTTACAATCATATATTCTACCTGATAATATTAACAAGCTCAGTTCAATCAACCATGTAAACAAACAAAAACAACTATTTAAAACTGTAGCCTACTAATAACTTGCTGGTGGATACCTGTGCTACATCAGAAATGTTGCAGACAATGCTATGTCATGAGACCACGAACAGTGTGTCTGAGCTGCAACTCCTCCATTCTGGGACAGACAAAGGACTTCTTAATTATTCTTCCACTGAACATTAATAACTATGTTTTTTTTTGTTTTTTTGTAAATCAGTGCAACAACTGCCAGCATCTTATTGAAATTCTAAGGCCCAGAATTATGAAAAAAAAGTACAAAACTACAGGAGAACAGCAAATGTCAAACATTGCTATTCTCCTTTAAACTTACTTTTTCAGAACAGCAAGCCCCCCCCAAATTGGGGTTCAAGCCTCCCACACCCCGTAAACTTACATACACCGACTCTGAGATGGCCATACCCTGGAGAAAAAGGAGTACTCTGAGAAACAACAATCTCAGACTTGGTATATGCAAGCCAACATTTTAGCTCATTCAGTCTCATTGTCCTGGTGCACATACTAACAAGTCTCAGATTATCAAACTGTTATATGTCCGACAATTTAAACTATTACATCCAATGTCTGTTTCTCCTACTTAACAATGCATGCTGTATTTGGGCTTGTGTACTAAGAATCTTTTCTTAAAAACCTTTCATTACACATCACCATTTGTTGTCACACTATTGCATATTAGCTTGTAATATGTAGTCAGTAGTTGCTAAATTTCTTACTTATTTTACATCTCCTCTTCTGTTACATACGTCTGACTGTTTTCCTTATATTTCCCTACTGTTTTACCATTTGCTGCCAAGCTCCATGTTTCTTTCCTTGTATGTTCCTACTTTGTACCACGTGTTCAAGTGTTTGAGAGAGTCCCTTTCCACTAGAACCTTCATAACTTATGCTCCATCTTTTAACGACTTGGATTGATGCTGTTATGATTACCTCTCATGATATAAGCTCAAACATACACTGTCTGTGGGCATCAGTATTTCCTTACAAGTATGAGAAACATTCCCTGCTCTGGCTATCATCTGTAACCCAAATTCCCAAGTTCTAGTGTTATTTCTGCCTGCACACTTCCACTCGCTCACTGCTTCTGAGGCGTGTCTGGATCCTGCTGATCATGCCTGGGCTTGTAATAGATGCGTGTTCTACTTCCTCCATCTGTGTTCATGTCCAACTCGCAGCATATCTTTTTTCAGTTTGTCACCTCTCATAGTATGCTTTACCTCTCATAGTATGCTTTACAGCTAACCATTTTTTGTTGGCATTGCTTCACTTTACAAAAGACTCTTCTTTGAACTCACTGCAGGCTGAAGATGGTTTATATTTGTAACAACTGCACATAACCTGCAGCCACCTCTGCCTCCACTTTAGTACCATTAGTAGGCAAGAAGTTTGGGAAGCCCAACTTCATCCAATACAGACCCTCCCTTTGGAACAACATATTAACTTGACTGCTCTTTGTGCCATATTACCCATACTATACTTTGAGGCAACATATGTCCCACAGCTTGCTTTGTGGATGTGGCCTCACCCAAAACTCTATGCCTAACTTCATAACTTTACTCTGCATTTTGAACACACTGTTCTAGTTATTACTTTAGTCAGTCCATACATCCACCTGTGATAGAGCAATTCATTTTTCATTTGTTTTTTTTTTCACTTTTATGCAGCTAAAGCTTATTATTCAGAATTGTGGACTGAGTCATCCTTTGTTTGGCGCTTATGTGTCTAATGGACACAGGCAGCCTGTAAACGATTCATCTCCCAGACCCCTGCTTCTAAATGTTTAATGTCCCAAGCCTCTGCTTACACTTATGAAGGGTACCAGAACTTGTCTGAGATTTGTGATGCATGGTTAGGCTTAAAAGGCCCCAGTGGTTATTAGCATAGTACACACCTATGAACCTATGTACCATGATGTACCTGTTCCAGCCACAAGCTAAATCAACTCTCTTCTGCTTATCCATTCACTTATTTATTTGCTCACTGTTTACCCAGACCTACTACAAGTACAGTCAGCACTACTACTCCCACACTCCACAACTTAATAATCAAAACACAACCTACTTTTGCCAAAATAATGCATTTTGTTTTCAAACTCTGCTTTTTACTCTTCTTTCAGACTTCAACAGCTTGCTCTTGCTTCTTCATAGTCTGAAAGAAGTCCAAGTATTACCATCAACAATTTCATCTACATTTGAACTACAGTATTTGCCAATATATGGTACAATTAATCCGAGTCTCCAAATGCTGTCTCCTCAGTGTTGCTTTTAACACTAACATCTAGATTCCTAACAGTGCCATAAGTCATGGTTTGTAAATATTTAATGACAGTTATTACTCCTCTGCTACCACATATGCCAATAAGTGTATATCTACTGGAAACGCGTTCTGTTCGAGATGTGCATGAGGGACAAATCAAAACAAGTACAGGAAAGGAAGGTAGTTTGCTCCACCACAAAAGTGAATTCACAGATGTAATGGTAATTTAAAGGGTATGTGTTTTGGGTATGTTGTAAACCCCACTACACCTGTATCTGAATACAGCTGCTCTCATTTTTGGACCAGTTTATTCATATTACAATGTGTCATCCTTCCCTGTGGAATGACAATCTGACTATAATCCTTTGCAAACATATGGCATTGATTGTACAGACTGATCCATTTCTCTTCTCGTGTGCTATTCATTTTTCTTTGCTACATTTATTTATAAGGTATATATTTAGTCTTCATTTTATACTGCTTTGGACTTGTCTTAAGAGATTTGCTCCCCCCGTTCTTCTACCAAATCTGTGTAATAATAAATTAGTGGTAGTGGGTCTGCAAAACAGTTATTCTTAAGTAGTATGTACTCTTAACTGCCCCATATAAAGAATGACTGGTCCTATCTGGTAAATAGCTGCAGTCGAGAACCAGTCCATACAGCCTTTCACCCCTTTTGGCCACAAAAGCATATCTTTTTTTAAATGACTATGGTAGAAATTAAATTAATTGAAAAACAAATGCCAATAAATATATAAGATGCTCCAGAAACTGAACAATACACTTTAAAACTGGACCATTTTCAGACACAAAATGTACATAAATAAAAAATAATTTTACCAAATTTATGAATGTATATTTAATTTGGCAGATAGGACATCATACATTCTGCATTTTCACAAATTGCAAAGCACAGCTAACATTATTAGCCTTCTACATTTCATGCTAGCATATTAGTAGCCATAATTCAACAAAACAAATGGCAATATCTACGAGAGGTGTGTAGAAAACATTAGTAACTAAGCCACATACACCTGACTACTACTAAGTGGTCGTAACAACAAATAAACAAGAAGTAACACAAAATATACTGCTAAACGCCATGCCCAGAAAAAGAGAACGTTAAAATAAATAGCATAAACAGGCATCAGGGATGCAGTTATGTTATATCCTGTACATTGCAGAAAGCAACCCATTGAGATGTTCATTAAAAGGATTATTGTTGCAAGAAGGAATTACAGAATAGGTGTGATTACCCTCAGGCAAACACTGGTTATCTTACCTCTTGTTTTATAGAACTAGTACAATACTGTGTGGGTGCATGAGCATGCAGGCTTGAGCTGCCCGGCTACAAAAAAGAAAATACCTTGTTCCCCAACTCAGTAAATGGTGGTGGCATTGTGGCTCATTAGCTTGTTGGCTGATGTCAGGCTTCATTAGTATCAGATGTTTCTGACTAAGTCTATAACACTTTGTGCATGGATACAAGTTTTTGTTTGTATGTATGCACTCTCTCACTCATAAACACATGTATGTATAATACATACATACATGTATGTATTATAGACAAATGTTTTGGTTTGATAACTGAGTGGACTGGATGACAGCCCCTTTTCAGACATGACCTTGGCACCATGGTCGAAAACAATAACAGAATTATAAACAGACTAAAAATATAAACGTTGTACATAGTACAGCAACAAAGTAGATACAATATATGTGTATGTTATTTACAATTATACAACGACCCCCGCCCATTAATATTCAAAAAACCGTGAACGCTGATTGGTCAGCGTGCACGTTGTAAATCAGAGTTATAGTAATGGAAAAAGGTCCGGTCGCCCGGACTTTTTCCATTACTATAACTCTTTTTTTTTTTTTTTTTTACAGCATCGGAGAACGCAAGATTTCCGTTGCTTCACACTGTCTCGCTATGTTAAACTCGTTTAACATAGCAAGACAGCATTAAAAAAAGCAATGGAGATTCTCTGTTGCTTTTTTTAATGCTGTCTCGCTATGTTAAATGAGTTTAACATAGCAAGACAGTTTGTAAAAAGCAACGGAGATCTTGCTTTCTCCGTTGCTTTTTACAAACTGTTTCGCTATGTTAAATGGGTTTAACATAGTGAGACAGCTTTAAAAAAGCAACGGCTCCGTTGCTTTTTTTAAAGCTGTCTCGCTATGTTAAACCCATTTAACATAGCGAAACAGCTTGTAAAAAGCAACAGAGATCTTGCTTTCTCCGTTGCTTTTGCCCACAGCTCTGATGTACTGCATAGGCATACACGCATGCGCAGTACATCAGAACTGCCGCAGAATACCAGGCAGCTGTGGAAGGGCAGCAAGGAGGCATTATACAATGCCATTATTTAAGAAAATGAATTATTTTTTTTCTTAGATAATGTCATTGTATAATAGCAATAACCCACTTCTGGGTGTGAGTAATGCTGGATTTACCCACGGTTGGCTTTGTTTGGTCACTCGGGCTTCGCCCTCGTGACCAAACCACACCAACCGTGGGTAAATCCAGCATTACCCACACCCAAGCGTGAGTTATTGCTATATTATACATGCAAGTAATATTATTTACAGTATGTACCAAGGATGCAGCCAGGCATAGTCTTTGTACTCTAAAGAGTACATTTTTTTCCACGCATGTTAGAAACACTGGGGCTTTATCAGGTCATATTATATCTATAACCATATAGATTAATAACAACATGCATATAGCTTAATTGCAGTGAGGATTATAAAAAACAGTGCCTCTTAACAGTTTTTGACTAGTCAGCTGAAAATGTTACACACTCTAAGTTTGGAGGAGGGCAAAAGTTTGAGTGATGTGATAATTTTTTTAAATGACAGCTGGAATGGGGTGCAACAATAACACACACACACACACATATCTATGTGTGTGTGTGTATGTGTGTGTGTGCTTAGTTCATTGTACATGAAGTTGTGATATTTAACTGGATAAGCATTTATCTGTTATAAGCACAGTATGTAAACATTTTCCTTAACTAGCATTCTCTTCAGAATAAGGTCATTTGCAGCATATTTTCTGAGTAGCGCACTGTAATACGAACATGGGAACAGTACCAGCCAGGTGACTACAGGGATCATAAGCATATATGTATATATGTATATGTGTATATATATATATATATATATATATATATATATATATATATATATATATATAAAATATAATGTGTGTATATGTGTGTTTAACTATATATATATATATATATATATATATATATAGATATAGATACATACATATATATATATATATATAGAGAGAGAGAGAGATAGGTATACACATAACAGATATAAATGAAAATGTATTTTTGAATTTGTCTTTGCTAATGACATCCTCTAGTCCAAATTCTCTTATGGACATCAGTCTCTTGTTATTGGTATGCTTTTTTTTAGCAAATACAGAGGAATATGAGTATCTGGCAACAGTACTAAGCAAGCAGCTGTATGTTTTTTTTTTTTTACTTTTATTTTATTTTTTTCCCCATCACTCAAATCTTGGACTCTTTGGCTTGCATGTCTGGCCCCCTGTATATTTAATCTGCTTTCCAGCAAATGGTCAAAAGTGGGAAACACTCATGTGTATCTCATGTGACATGAAGCACGTACCTACATTCCTATGGTAGGTTTTAGCCTTTACATCTTGCATAAAAGTAACCTACAGATAGGCTGAACAAGGATATGTTCCGACGTTTACATATTTCTCCTACCCATGACGAACAAGGGTGGTAAACCAGGGATGACTTCATCCAGATTACATTTAATCTGAGTAAGAAAAGTACTTTGCTTTATGTGGAGTGGAATATGGTTCTATAGATGTAGTATTCTTTGTGATACAAAATTATCCATCAAACATATTCTATTTATTTTGCGAAAGAGAGTGAGATCCCCTGAGCGGATGTTTATGATACCACTGAACTTGCAATGTGTAAATAGATCTGCCAGAAAAGGGTCTGTCAAAGCTCTATACACAAGGCAGAGTTCACCTCTCAGTAGCTTGTATGATACCGAGAAGAGGGCAAGGCTTTGAGATGGTTTATATATGAGTTAGGCGCTTGATTTATTTTTAGTGAAAAAGCATTATGGTTATTCCAGCTGTGACATGTGTTTGGACAGATATATTTTGAAGGGGCAATTGCAATCATTGATGAAGCACTGAAGTACTTTGTGTGTGGTAATTTAACAGTATTTCAGGGCAAAACATTTTTTTTATCCTCAACTTTTAAAAAGATTATTTTTTCCTTTTTTGTACCCTCAATAAGTTAAGTGGGGAGCCAGTTTGGGGAACTGCACAGGGTACCAGATAACCTAATCCAGTTTTGCCACCATCTTTATATGCAAAGCCATGGAATATGTCACAGTAAAATGTATTCATGGAGATGTAGGTACCTTAATGTATCTAGACCTCAATCAGTCTGGTTTTGCAAATGGCATGTTCTGTCTCTTGAATCTAGTAAACTTCTTTGAAATGGTTACAGACTCTGTGGACAGTGGGCACTCCATGAACGGTACTTATCATAAGATCATAGGATAATAGGAGGGTACTTGCCCTAGAGTCTTTTTAAGCATAGCCATTCATGCTCCAGGTTTCCCAATTATCAATGCCCATGGCTAGAATGGTTTTGGTATACGCATGTGCCTTAGGACATTTGCAAACTGTCCCTGTCCATAAACGACACAGGTGACAAGCCAGGGGTGAATTTGTGATTTCCTATCCATTGGTCTAAACTGCATATGAAGAGGCTTAGGGAAGAGCTTTGTTCCACATGAATGGGAAGTCTGTTCCAGAAAAGAGCTAATCTCTCAGATACATACCTGTCACACCAACAATGTTTTGTTTATGTCACAGATGAGATTTAGATCCTTAGATTGGGTGATTCTACTCATGCTTGTTTTATGAATGTGTAGTAGATCCATCAAGGCTGGAGTGCCAAGGCTTCTAAGACTATCTCTCATGTTGATATTACAGAAAAATGAGACAAACAAAATGTAAATCACTATATTGTCTGCTGGATTGAAAATTGGCTATCCAAGAGATCCCAAGCTGTGAAAGTTGTTGATACCATCTATAACATAAAACTGTACCTTGTGTGGTACCATGGGGATCAATGCTGGGCTCTGCCCTGTTTGGTATTTATTTTACAGACAGAAGTGTGGTTGACCAAGTTTGCTGGTGATTGTAAGCTGGATACTGTTATCTGCTTGTTAACTGATACTAAATAGCTCCAACAAGGACTGGAATAAGCACACACTTTGATTTACCAAAAATAGTCTTAAGCTAGGAAATCTTTCTTTCTTTTTTTTTTGGCCCAGTCAGTTTTCAAGGGAATATCTTTAAGATCCAGAGAAATCATCCTACCACTGTACTCTTCCCTTCTCAAACCCATCATTGAATACAGTGACCCCTTTAGTATGTACAAATCCAAGTATATTGCTTAAATGGAAATATCCCAAAGATTTTCTAAACAAGTAAATTCAAGTACTTAAATTCTTTGACTATCTCAGTAGATTAGCACAACTCTTTTTACACTTAGTAACCTACCAGCTGCTCCAAGTTGACCTGTGTCTGAAAGACCCAATCTCATTTTATCTCCTATTTCTTTGTAAAACCAGTGGCGGTACAAACACCCACACTAGGGATTTAAATCTGCACCAAAAAATAAACAAAACTTGCTGAAGGGCTAGGTTCCTAACTCAATGTCTTTCCTGCCTATGGATTAAGTTACCATTATAAGTCAAAGTGCTACTTTGGATACCTTTAAAGCTAGTCTTGATGACTGGAAGGTAGACATAAATTTACACCATGTTATCATGTACAGCCATGCTCAGTTTGGGAGGTGAGCACTATTAAGTGCTTGAAACAACTAAGTGTATCTATATAAAGGTGCATATGCCTAGGCATCTATCTCATGGTCAGGCCCAACCTTTGATCAACTGGTGCCCTAGGCAAAAGGGTTCCACAGCACCTCCCCACCACCACCCGGTGCCCACATTCAGGTGTACCTAAACCATCCAGATAATTGGAAAGGTGCCCCTGCTAGAGCGGCACACTAGGCAGCCTCCTACTTGGCCTATACCTAAGGCCGGCTATGCTCATGGTCCCTATCGTCACCTGGCTGGTACTGTTCCCATGTTCGTATTATGGTGCACTACTCAGAAAATATGCTGCAAATGACCTTATTCTGAAGAGAATGCTATGTAAGGAAAATGTTTACATATTGTGCTCATAACAGATAAATGCTTACCCAGTTAAATGTCACAAACTCATGTACAATGACCCAAGCACAAATTATAACTGGCTGCTTCACTGAAAAGAATACCATCAAACTTTACGCCAAACCTGACTGCGTTGATAAAATAAATACTCCCTTATTGCAGCTTCTGGTGATGTGCTCCATTGCAATGCAGTTATTCTAAAAGAAGGCAGCATTTATGGCTTTAGCTCAAATATTATCTAGAACAAACATACTTTTTATTTGTAATTAGCTGTCTTGTCAAAACACTTTTTTTGATATCATCACTAAAAATACATAACCTTCCAGGTGTCTATGAAACTTCAGATTAGTTTATATTAAATAGAGGGGTACAGGGGGACAATGCCCCATGTAATCTGATGCTGTCATTTTTAAAGCATTGAAAAACATTAAAGAACTGGGTTTGGATTTGCATGTCATATCCATCTGCATGTGTGCCATGCTACAACTGTAATCTATGTTGTTTCATTGACATTCTAAAACATTGAACCACATATGGTTGAGACAATATGAATGATATTACTGAATTTCAAAAACGAAATAAAATAAAAATGCTGTATCAGTACAGTAAAACCAGCAAAATTTATTAGGACACAAAGCCAATAGTTAATTTTGAGTTATTTGTTTGCTGCTGGTTTGAGAATTTCAAAAACAACAAAAAATACCCAAAACTGTATTTTTGCAGGGGGTCAACCCTCCTGTACTCCCACACCCCCTGCTAATTATATATACCAACTCTGAAATTACTCTACAGTGGGGAAAAGGGCAATTCCCTGATCCCCACTGTACCACATTCTTAGGACAAACAGTTTGACATCCCACAATGGCGATCATATAATCTCTGTCATATGTGGTTTGATGTTTCAGAACATCGATGAAGCAATATAGTTCCATGAGAACTGAAGGTCAACACATGACATATTTTAAGTCTTAATATGCACCAGCAAAATTAGATGACACCTAACATTTTTACTTATTGTTTTTTTTTCAGTTTATTTTTTGAGTATATAAATGCCAGTATTTGGTTGCCTGTGGTCCCTCTACTGCTCTTGCATTTTAATGAATTACATTATTTTACCTATGTCTTTAGATGTCAGTTTGAACAACAGTAGCTCTCTTTCCCTGCAGAAATTAATATTACGAATAAAATATGACTAACCACTGATTACCTGACTACATCAAGCTATACTTTTGCTTACTGATTTTCATCTGGTCACTTCTATTTGATCATCTGAATCATCATATTTATGTGACAGTGCTGTTTCAGGACACCAGTAGGAGTTCCAAAATAGGACATAGCTTGAATCTTGTCAACCTCCACAGTATTTGTCCTTTTCTGAACTACTTCATCTCTGGTGTCTGTACTACCATGTTGGTCTACCATTTGAAGATGAAAGTTAAGGTAAAGTGGTGAATTCCTGGCAATATGGCAAGGACAGGGCTTCTTTTAAACTTGCAGCTTTACTGAATGCAGGTCTGTGACATTTTCATTGCCTGATTGTTAATAAGTTTTATTAAACTTTTCAGTGTTTGAATCTCCATTAGTGTATAGCTCCATTGAAAACCTTTAACTTTTGTCGACATTTGTCAACTAGTCATACAATGATTAACGCTGTGGAATTTCAACGTGTCTTGTAAATAAGTTAGTACTAGGCTAACTGCCCTTGCATGCAATTTTAAGCCTAGCCAATTATCCCTTGTGAGACTCAAACCCTGCACCTTGTGTTTGTAAGACAAACACCTTAACCATTAGACTACCCTACCAACAATTAAACTCCTTGGCTTTATTAGTCTTCCATGCTGTAATTTTTAATAAGGGCCAGGGCTTCTCTTATATAAGCATATGTTATTCTTTAAATGTCCCTAATAAAAGTAGCATATTTTCATTATAACTTTCACTATTTAATGTTTCTGATTTCCAGCATAACACTTTACTGTTATCTTGACTTATAAATGCCAGCTGACAAACCTTATGTAATGTGTTTTCAGAATTACATGGTACATTTTATTAGTGGTGCATTTTACAAGGTACATTTCATTTTTATTTGAATGATTTAATTGTATTGTTTAAAAAACATTGTTTATGTTTTGTAATACTTTATATATTTAGTGATAATATAATAATACAAGCAATACTACATTATAGTTATATTTAGTTAATTAGCAAGATTTATGCTGCACTTTAGTATTTTTTTCTGTATTTGTGTTACTGATTATTTGAAATGCCCTGACTTCATGAAATACTCTGAAAAAGTAGTATAATGAAAGCTGAGGTGAGCTGACATTCTAACAATTCTACCCTCTTTTTTATGAAAACAAATATACATTCATTTTTTAAGCCTTGTGCATCCCGTGATTTGTTATTCTCTTGATTGCAAAGCACCACCTACATTTCGGCAAGTCATTTGACTGGTAAGCATTAGCATCTCATGAAACATAGTATGGTACAGACTGCTTCAGTATAACTAACTACTTTCTTTAAAGCAAAAGAGAGTCTCTCTGTTTCTGTTAGGCCAGGTAGAGAGCAGCATGTCGACAAAGGTACTGCCCTGCAAGCCCAATGAGTGCTCTTATTAAGAATACAAAAGATGGGCATTTTATGTCCCTTGATAATGGGTGCAAGAAGCAGGACACAGAGTTTAATAATGGGATTTTACCACAAGGAATGGGACAAGTGACAATCAAAGCTGGCAGATTTAGGCTAAAGCACTGATGAACATGTGCTCACCTTGCTTCCTAATTATGTCACATATGTAACCATTATTCTGTGTAGAATGACAAAAAAGAAAGAAAAAAGCCATCACCATGGCATAGAGGGATAAAGCCCTGACTACAACCCATGTGACCCAAGTTCAGTTAGCAACTTGGGCACTTGATGGCCCTGACAGGGTAGTATGGGCATGCCCATCCTAGTGGAGAATGCAGGCAGCGTAGGATCTGCATAGCCACAGAGGCAGTGTTGCATTGTGCATCATGTCAGTGGGCTTATGTCTCACCAAGTCGTCACCTGGTGGCAGTCCTCATTAGTGAACGCAAAGGAGCATGCTGTCATAGGGGGCACTGGGAGTCCTTACAGTGGTATGGGTAGCCTGACCCTTAACCAGGGATGGAGTTAGGAACTTACACAGCTCCTCTTATTGCTGGGATGTCAGTAATATTACAAACTCCCCAATATCTGTCTGAATGGTGGGTCTTCTGGACAAGTCTTGTCCTAGTAAACCTAGAGACTTCCCACTGCTTGGAAATAAATCAATTTGAATCCAACAGGAATAGGGTTAATGGCTGGCAAGCACAGGGGAAGTCACCCAAAAAAGAAAAAAATGGAAATAATAACAGTATATTATCTGAAAACATAAAGATGCCTTGCATTGCCAGGTACCACGCTTCAGTTTATGCATTTACTTTTTATAATTACTCCGGACTGCCATTGTTTCCAGGCCAGCCTAATAGTTACTTAGTGTTAATGAATGTAAAAATAACTTGCTTACTGACCCTGATCCTGTACTGCATGGGTGAGAGGGGTTCATATCCTGACTCAGTCAAGGCAATGAGTGCAGTGGGAAATGGAAAGAGATTTCAATGAAAGTAACTAGAGTATTTTTTTTCTTATATTCAAGGATAAGCAACTCTTTTGATTACTTCAGTATACTGGATAATGCAATTTAATAGTTAAGGGTAATAAGAAATCCCCTAAAACTTATTGGATTCACTTTGTGATAGCAATTGACAATGGTACACTAACCAATGGTGTGGCTTTCTCTCTCTTTTTCTTTTTTTATAACAGTTTTGTTTTCTGAATTTACTGAATTTCTGCTAAGGCTGCATTAACAAGTATATACTTCCCAATCACTGTTAAATATAAAATTACTTTAGCAGAACTGTGAATGATGTCAGTAAGTTATTGTATACTCTGGATAATAAACCAAATCTAAAGAGTGATGGGAATGCTTTGAATAGTATTGGTTGCATGTAGTACGCTAAAAAACAAAATAAAAAATCATCGACCACTGTGTAGGTAGAAAACGGCAATAAGGCACAGACCAGGAACTTCAAGCAGAAAGAATTTACCGACTGAGCGCTTTCACCAGTGAAACTGGCTTCTTCAGAGTCGTATAGACATATAGATATATTCCTGCCAAAAATCAATTATTCAATTATCCAAGGGTTCATATTGTTAAGATCTAATAAAATAACCACATTTGTTACTTAAATATTTCTCCCATGGATTTTAAATGCATACTTGATTTAATTTAGTTAATGCATCCTTTCAAGATTTTTGTTGTTGTTTTTAATCTAGTATTTGATAATTAGCAACACCAAAAAGAATGTGTATATAAGTGTACCATGTAACCTCACTGTAAGTTAATTCTAATACAATATTAATCCAAAAACCATATTATAAAAATATATATCTATATACAACACAAAACCCAAAGCATAAACCACTTGTACAAAACAAATAAATGATAAAATATGCAAATATTGTATATACATATAAATGTATATACTAGATTAAAAACAACAACAAAAATCTTGAAAGGATGCAAACAAATTTCAAATAAATAAATACAGCGCCTAAATCTGCTATAGCTACCATTCATAGAAAGGAAGCTCAAAGGTAAAAATGCAAAGTAGCTTTGAATTAGCAAACATAATAAGGGACACGTCTTTAAATAAAAGGAATGTTTTAAATGCTGACACTATTGGCACAGAAAATGGATGCAATTATATTTTCTGTAATATGATTTTCTGAAGAATAAAATGCAACGATGATCTAGGAAATTACTTAATGATTTTAACCATATTTTTGCGGCATATTTGGATGTGTGTGAATACGGCATGTGCACAATTATTTTTAATATTTCAGGGTGGCGAAATTTTAAGAGTAGCAGCAGTCAGTGGCTTATAAGGCAGCACTCTTTTCTTTGATGCTGTTCCCAGAAGGCTGTGGATTATACTTCCACATCAGTAACTTAGAAGACCTTTCCAGTACTGATACAGTGCAGCAACATAAAGGGGGGCCCTGAACTCTTGAGGTGCTGTCCTTTGGATGAGATCATGATGCTAAGCTGGGACCCCATCTAAGTTGCAAGCAGCTCAGGTAAATGGCACTTAAAAGAGTAACTGTAGCATTATTAAAATGCTTCAACTTAAAACATCTCTTAAAAAGAAGTAACAAGAGCATTAGTAAAATGTATCCACTTAAAACATCTTTTAGTACTTAAGAACAAAGAAAATGATTAGAAAAACACCAAATGTATAAAATAACACATATATATATATATATATATATATATAGCTAATACAGTATCTTCCCTTTACCTGTTTCTTTTTACCCCAAAAATATTGATAAAAGTGTTCACCATTTTAAATCAGAATAAAGAAAGGTAAATAAGCTTTCATTTGTTTCCCAAGACATGACACATAATACTTCTCCACTTCTCCCTACCCATAAGCCAAATGCTACACATAACTAGAATATTTAATACCTCCAGTACCTTATAACTTGTGTTTCTGTAACAGCCAGATGACTGCTGTTACAATTAGTCCACTGCGCATCTGTGAGCAAATAAGCACCATTACAGCAATTCAACAGCATTATCTTGACTCATATATTCCCTACTATGAGGTACACAGATCTTGGAGTTAGTATACAAAAGTAGCAGAAAGGGAGGTACAGGGAAAGCCCCCCATGCAAAAATTTTTCAAGATATTATAGCAAGCATCTGATATGCAGTCCAGTTCTAAATAGTACACAGACTTTACCATTGTAATTTATTTGCTTAAAAGCATCGACAGTTCATTATTTTACTTATAAATAACCCAGAACCATGGTCTATATTACAGTAACTACAGTTGTACTATACAAGATCTACCGTAGATAAGCAGATGCCAATACCCATAAAATATTTTACTTTAATCAGTTTTTTAACTTTTTCACATTTGAAATAATCAATGTTCTCTATCATCATCATCATCATCATCATCAGCCCCCCTTTTTTCTACATTGGGTCAGGGTATCGTGTTAACTGTTACCAATTCTCTCATTTCAGAGCCACAAACCTGCCTTCTTCAACACTCATGCCTGACTGTCACAGATCTTCTTTCACACAATCCATTCACCTCTTTGCTGGATGCCCTCGCTTCCTCTTACCTTCTTCCTGTCGGTCTCAAATCTTCCTCACTAGATTGTCTTCTGTTTTTCTGCACGTGTCCAAACTACCATAATCTGTTCTCTTTGATATTTTCTGCAATTGGAGCTACTTTGGCTTCTGCTCTTATGTCCTCATTTCTTCGTCTGTCCCGCAGTGTGCATTCTACCACCTTTCTCAGGCACTTCATTTCCATCACCTCTAGCTTCTTCAACTGGTCTGCCTTTACTGCCCAGGTTTCTGTACCATACAGTAGTACTGGTTGCTCCACTGTCTTGTACACCTTACTTTTCAGCTTCTTTGGCATTCTTCTGTCACAGACTACACCAGACACTCTATGCTAGTTGGCTGCAGCCCCTCTAATTCTAGCTTTGACCATTTCATTAAGACTTCCCTTCTCCTCAACCACCCCTCCCAGATACTTGAAGCTTCCCTTCTATCTCTATTTTCAGCTTCTTCTGATTTCCCTAATTTGCTGCCATTACCACTGCCTTATCTGTGCTTAGTTTCATCCCATGTGCCTTCAGTTTTGCATTCCATTTTCTGGACTCACTCCACTCTTCATACAATTCCCTTTCAGGCTTCAGTGTACCTCAAAGTTTGCAACTTACTGAATCTATCAATGGTGCCTCTCTTAGAATTACAGTTTAAGCTCATATATTTACATATTTTCAGGTATTTTTGATGCTTCCTTTAATGATTTGTCTATGCTGAGTTTAACCACCTTATCGTTTTACAACTGTTTCTTATCAGACTCCCTGCTACATATTTATCATAAGAAAAGCCTAATTATGGAGGCAATCACTTACCACAGTTATGATTAAGCATGCTATTAAAGTTTTGATTTAAGATCTTCAAAAAATGACAACTGGTCAATAACTGCAAGTCAGTACTTAGATAAAATTACTCTTGTACTATGCAGCAAATGGCAAATGAAGCTTGAAGACTGTCAAGAACAACACATCAAAGCCCCTGGCAATGCTGAAGGTGTACTGGTGCCTCATGCACTGCCCACGTTTTCATACAATACTAGTGTGAGACCAACACAAGCCTTCATAGTGATAAGGGCGTACCAGATGAAAACTTTGGTCAGAAAAAGAGTAGCACATAATGTGAGTAAAGCCAAATGTTATGATTTACTGTTACAGTGATCTACCCTGAAAGAGATCTACATAAACTGATTTGGTGATAAATTGAATACTGCTGAAGTAGTTGTGGATGGTAAGTTTATTTCCAGGGGCACTTACAGACAGATGGCAGGCTTATTTTTGTACAGACCTGAGGCTGTTAGCACTTTCAGACAAAGTGAGAGACTATATGTAATAGATTCAATTACATACATTGCTATAATCAAAAGTAATAAAGACAGAATACATGCTTGGCTATGCAGATCTATTTAGTTAAGGGGGTTGCTATAATCAATATATAGATCGCTGTTCAGGAACACTAATGAAAGAGGGGTATTAATTCATACCAAACTGAAGTAATATGGCAATATCAAAAATAAACATGCTTGGTAAAGGCAAATCAAGAGTATTGATTATGATAACATCAGTAATACAGCTTCGGCCGAGGTGGCAGAAAGTTCAGACATGCCGAGCATGGCAGCATACAAGAGTACTGAGGCCAGACTGTCATTTGTAAGCGATGAGTGTGACTGACTGTAGTAGGATCACAAAAACAATGCACTTTCATCAACTGATCTTTAGGCAGCAGTTCAGCTGACAGCTAATGCTCTGCTGACACTAGCAACTATGCCTTGTCATTACAAATAACACCATTACGTGAGTAAATATGTGGCATCTGGCAAGAATTTAATATGTACACAACATACCTCTCAACCACTTAGCACAAGAAATCTGGACAAAGCCTAAAATAATGGCAAGACAAGGGTAAAAAAATAGGGACAGATTTTAAATATTCTTATAAACACAGAAAGTTTCTAGAATAACAGGAATTGTGTTACCATGCATTTTCTGAAGTATATAAAGTCTGAAGCTCAAATGTATATCATTTATTGACTTCAACTCTCAGTGATTTGCCAGAAAATCATAAATTTTATGAGGAGCAGACAAAAATATGAAGCAAAAATCTTGACATTCTGTGAAAATCTGGACAGTTTAGCGGTACGGTACAAAGTGTTTACACAAAATGAGGATCTTACTTTGCTGTCTGACTTCTTTGTTATTTGTGTTTATCTACATCAAGTTTCAACAAATTGAATCACATACTGAGCTGCACTTTCTCTGGTTATGCATTCCTGTCTCTGCCGTTCTCTCTGACAGTTCTCTCTCTTACATTTGTTGTACTGAACACTGTACCTATTCCAAATGCCACATGTGCACCATTCCTTGGTCTTACATTCTTCAGCTGCCGTGAACCTAATTCTCCATAGGGATACTTCATTTGGAATAGGGAGGGTCAGACAACAAAGCAAGATCTGCATTTTGTGTAGACACTGCAAATATTAAGCTCCTGCCAGATGCCACAGTTACATAACAATGTTATTTTGTAGAAACAAGGTATAGTTACTGGTGTCAGCAAAGTATCAACTGTCAGCTGAAGTGCAAGACACATGTCCATCATGGATAGGGGCAACAAATAAATGTCCCAACAAATCTTCATTCTGATTGCCTTGTGGTTATTTGTATGCAAAACATAAAGGCTAAAAAACTACCATGGGAATGTAAGGTCAGGCTTCTTAAGATCATCAAAGAGCAACAGCATCCTGAGTAACTATGAACTTGCAAGCAAAGCAGACAATTAACTAATAATTAAAATAAGTAAGTAAGAAAATATGTTATACAGTAAAATGCCTGTACAGTATAGAGATTATGCTGGCAAATAATAAAATTAGTGAGCACAATAAATTGAACAGAACACGTATACACATTTAACTAGCAGAAAAAAATACAGTTTTATTAAGGCACTCACTGTCCTTTCACCTTTACTAGACAACTTAAGACCTCTTGGCTGATTCTTATAGAATGAAGTCATAGACAGTGCAGAGATCATTTCTGGGGTGGCAAACAGGATAGGTAAAGTATGTTCTACTTACAGACACAGCACTAGACTATTATAGAAGCTCTGCAGAGCTACTACAAACACACAAAGAGATCAGTTATGCAGGGGTGTCCTACAGGTGGATCTAAGGCTACAATCTGGACTTCCAAAGCATTTTATTTGGCCCTCAGTATATCCTGCAGCAAATTGTTTTGAATGGACAGATACACGTTGGACATGGTAATGTGGCCCCTCAAACCTTGTCAAGTATGATAAGTTGCCCCTGAGCCAAAAAGGCTGGACAGCCCTGTATTACTGGGTAAAGCTCAGATGCAGAGGAGGAGACATGAACTACAAAAAATGCTACTTTGTATCTATCTGTAGAGACTACCAGTGGAACTCCACACTGTGCTTGGTGTTCATTTCCAGAAATTGTACCATCAAGAGGACCTGGCCATGAAGAAGACAGTTTATTATTTGACATTAGAAATACTGCACAGTTTTTGACATTTTTACAGACAAATGTAAGCAAATAATAATAAAATAATGCCTCAGAAAATATCACTGAATTTCAGAGTTACGTAGTCCATCATAATGTCAAAAAAAAAAAAAGATTTAGAGCATGTCTTGAGAAGAATGCTCAGATCAGTTATGAATTCCTTGTGAATGACCATTCATAACAGTGGAATAACCCAGGTTAAATGTAAAAATAAAGGAATAAAACCTCAGAATTCTGTAGTGGCAGGACGAGTCTGGGGGTGGGTTTTGGTGTGTAAATATACATGCAGATGGTTTCACTTTTTTTGATGTAATGTTTGAGAAATCAAATGAGTCTCACTTGTGGTCTACAGAGACTAGAGAAAGAAGAGAGAGGAAAGAGCAGTGAACAAACTACAGAGTTAGGATATATTATGACAAAATGAATGGCCTTCATGTAGAACTAAAGAGTATGGATCGTAATCTGATACAGGAGGCCATCCAGCTGAAAGTACAGTTACCAGTGTGGCATCACATGAGTCATTTCATGGGTGTATCTGTTCCTGGTTTATATGGGACACTGAACAGGGTGTAAGGAGAATTGTATGCATGTTAGCTCAATGACCAAAAGCAGGTACGTGAGTGTATCTGAATTAGAAGACAACATGAAGAATGGGTTATCACATATTATGATCACTGTTCCAACACATGAGTGAATACATGCAGTCGTAGCTAAGGCATATGTGAATCAGCAGACCAGGAATATAATATACGGTTAGAGAGGAAGCAGCAACAACTACAGTGACTGTTGCAGATTGGTGGAACAGATGACATACTAGATGGCTGTGTCAAGAACAGTTCTTTACAACCAGAAAATAAATAACTAAATACAAAATGCTACAGGGAAAGAATGTCAAGGGAAGAGAAGGCACAAATGGAGGAAAGTTATAGTAGTTGCAACAATGGGACTACAGAGGTGGGTGGGTGCTCAAGAAGACAGCTCTGAGGTGGCTCTGAGAAAGACCTCTGACATCTTAGACATTCCATCACACCTTCTACATGTCAGACAGAAGTGAGCAGCAGCAAGAAGCAATTCTCTGCCACAAGACATCTGATAAGTATATTTTATACAGAGGACAGGGCCTGATTTATAATCTGACAAAGGTAAAGGGCCTGGATGTGCCCTAGACACGTGTTGAAATCACATACAAGTTATGTGTGTGTTTATTTCACTATCTGCCTCCAAGTGACAGTGCTCCACAACTGAATGCACATAAGTTAGTCTACAGTAGAAAAAATGTAGAAAGAGACATGGTGATGAGCATATCAGAAGTTAAACAAGTCAGTCTGGAATGCACTAAATGGTCCTGAAGCCTTATGTTATAGAGTGACATTATGCCAGAAAAAGGCTGAAAACACTATTTGTAAAATCATTTGCTTGTGAGCAGAGAAGGAAAAAGAAGCTGTAGTCTGTCACATTTGGCTAGGAATTTAAATTTTTGTCTTGAAGAGTGAAAGAAAAAGGACACGAGTGCCCACAGGCATAACCAGAAATCACAGAGTTTGATCACAGAACAATTATGGGTGTGAACTGCAGATGGATTAAATGATATCCTGTAATCTATATGTACACAACCTGACAGCCTTTACTGGCTTAAGTAAGGTGACACCCCTCAGTGCTGACAGCAAATACAAGGCTATAATGTAAAATAGACTGAGCACTTTTTACAGTTCACTCACTTGCTCTTTGTCACAGATAGGCAAGACATGCATACCAAAGAAAAATGATACAGGCTAACTTAAATTCTGACCCCCAAAGAATAAACGGATAAGGGTTGAAAGTATGTATGTATAACGAGAACAAAATGGGAACTGGACCTACTGACTTAGAGAAAGAGAGCAATAGTGCTTTTCTAAACAGAGCAGACTTTAAAATGAAACCAAAAACTGACAAAGTTGAGAAAGAAATGCAGCTTTTAAATTATAAACCATAACTGTATACTAGTTTATCTGGAACAAACCAGTTCCCATTTAATCTGACAGCTGTCGTCAAGTTTCATAGCAGTCAGAATGTAGATATATAAATGTTACAGGCTGTCCACTGTTCAGACTGAAATAGTGGATCAAGATCACCAACAGAAAGGTAGTTCAGAAAAGGCAAAGAGAAATTGTACAGGTGTTCAAAATCTTTAGAAACAAAGAGAAAAAAGCTGACGCATGGCAAATGATTAACAACAGCTTCAAAAGTATGCAGTTCAAGGAAAAAAATGGCCAAAGTATGCTGACCAACATGAGTGGCAATGTTAAAGATGTGGACTCCAAAATACTAGCTATAGATACCTATGAAGAAGTTTCAAGTGAATGTAAGGAAGAGTTACTTCACTGTAAAGAAGTAGATGACTAAACCCCACCATAAAGTGCTTATAAAATCTAGAATACTGTTGAAATTCAAACAGGCAATCTGCTGACACAATAGAACTATACTATGGTGGCTGTTAAAACCAGGGAAATAAGGAGATATTTGTTTTAATGACTGTATCCACCAAATGTTTGTCTAAGACGATAAGTATCTACTGTCAAATTCAAGGTACTGGGATGTTCTATAAAACCACATAAAGTAGCATTTTACCTATATATACACCACAATGAAACTATAACAAAACTACAGAAGTCTACAGTTTTCCATTAGCAAGTCATGTCAAACATGAAACACATTTTGACAGGGATGGCTCATGGTGCCAAAATGCTGGGCTGCAGCACTAAGTGAAAAGTAGAAAATGTTTTTACATTTTTAATTTGCTTTCATTTATGTTTCATAAAAACAGTTCATTTTCTCATTTTGGGATTGAGACCCAAATTTTAGTTCCTATAAAGAAATCAAAGTCAGCTTACTTAGGTTCATGGGTGTGTACTTAGCTAATGGCCCTGGAGCCTTTACAAGCCTAGCCCAATAAAACTGCCCAGGCACCATGCCACCCGATGTTAGTTCACAGTGCCCCTATCCAGTAGGGCAACTGGAGTGATCCCTGGGGTGAACTTTCTGTTACCCATCCACTCGTCAAGATTTCTCTTGAAGAAGGCCAGCAAGATGCTCTGCTTGACATGACTAGAAAGCTTATTCCAGAGTATGGGCAGTCTTTGGGAGATGAACCTGTCTCCCCAGCATGTTCTGTTAATTGTGGTAATGAGGTTGTGATCTCTGGAGCGTGTGGCGCAGGGGGATTGGGATTTCTTTAGGTGTAGCATTTCAAGTAGGGCTGGTTCGGACATGGCTTTGTAAGTCAAGCAGAGATCACCTCTAAGTAGACGATAAGAGACTGAGAACACCTGAAGTTTCTTAAGTCTGTCTGAGTAGGACATGTGTTTAAGGCCTAGGATCCTTTTTGTGAGCTAGTCTGGGATCTTTTCAAAACAGCCCAGCACTTATGCATACAACCCTCATCATATTACAAGTCCTGTTGCTTTTTGGAGAGGTTAGAAATGACGCTTTAATTTAAGTTGTATGGGATGCTAGATAAAGCAGCACACGGCCTTTCCCATTGGACCAGGCTGCATTAAATGACTGGTGTCTGAGGATGCCTGAATCAAAAGTGAAAGAATGTTTGTACAGAGAATGTGTGTGTGTGTGTGTGTGTGTGTGTGTGTGTGTATATATATATATATGTGTGTGTGTGTGTGTATTTGTTTTAAATAACTATTTTTTATTAAATATCACTGTAGTGTGCTGTGTGATACAATCTCTTGTGCTGAGGATGTTATTGTAGCTCTTCTGCTCAACAGTGCCACAGTCCCATCCTGCAAAACAGTATACACTTTTTAATTTATACAATTAATGCCATGCCTGTGCATTTGAGCACACATGGGGGATTCTAGTGGGCTGCACTGAATTTGTGTGATAGCAATCAATGGAAATACATTAATGTGACAATTACTTATTTACCTTATTGATCACAAAAATACATCTCAGTTGTACATAGCCAATAAAGTGGCTACAGTTGGTGCCCTATATGTGGGTGTGTGGGGATTACACTGTGTATGTCTGACATCAATAAGCTGAAACAAATTATTGTGGACATTTATTTACTCATTAATTCATTACTTTGATCACAGTCACACAGAGGTGTAAACAGTCAATAGCGTGGCTATAATTGGTGTGTGTGTGTGTGTGTGTGTGTGTGTGTGTGTGTGTGTGTGTGTATGTATGTGTGTGTGTGTGTGTGTGTGTGTGTGTGTGTGTGTGTATATATATATATATATATATATATATATATATATATATATATATATATATATACAGGAACATGCAATAGGCTGCAATCCATGTGTCTGGCAGCAATGAGGTGAAATGCATTACTTCTACCATTATTTACATATTTATTTGTACACAATCAATAAAGTGGTTGTAATCAGTAAGCATGTGTATGTCTTGGGCTAGCAATGGATTGAACTGCATGCATATGACAGTAACAAACTGAAACACATTACTGTGACCATTATGTATTTGTTTCATCACATTTAAGCATTCACTCAGTTGATTTTGCAATGATAGTGTGTGTGTGTTAACTGAAATAATCCAAAATACACTACTGAGAGCCACAGCAACTAGCAGAGAGGGATAAAGCCCTGACTGTGGTTCAGGTGACCCAACTTCAATTAGTGGTTTAGGCATTTGCTGACATTAACAAGAGAAAGAATGAGTGATGCAGCATTCATTCACTCATGTGATCATAGTTAGACATCAAAAGTGTATTCATCTCTCTTTGAAGGAAGGACATGGGTGGTGGCTCCTAGTTTTCAGTCATCTGCAAACTTCATTAGGCAAAGACCTTCTGTGCTAGCCTGTACTTCAGAGAAGTAGATACCAAACAGGAGACGACCCAGGACTGAACCCTGTGGTACTCAACTTGTCACCGGTCTGAAGTCGGATTTGGAGTCTGCTACTTTTACAGTGAGGGTTCTGTCAGTGAGCCAGTTGGCAACCCATCTTGTGACATAGGGATTTATACCTAGTTTAGTGAGTTTATCTATAATTACAGAGTGGGGGATGGTGTCGAAAGCCTTGGCGAGATCTAGATAGGCTGTGTGAACCACTTTATCCTCATCTATGGCTTTGGTGACTGCTTCAAAGAAGTCTATAAGGTTTAGGAGACATGATCTGCCTTTTACAAACCCAAACTGGGTGGTCCAGAGTTTGGAGATTACCATTGTCTTTGTTTATAAGTTCCATGATGATACGTTCCATGGCCTTGCAGACCGGGCTCGTCAGGCTAATGGGGTGGTAGTTCCTGGGGTCTGTGGTGGATCCCCCTTTGTGGAGTGGGATAACCATCACTGTGTGCCATTCAATGGGCACAAAGCCTGAGGTGAGGCTATGATTGAACATGATACTTGGGTGGGGTGCCAGTTCGTTCTGTAGTTCATGTAGAAGGCAGCCTGAGATGTTGTCAGGTCCCATGGATGCTGTGTTTTTGCCTTTGGAGAGTGTGGTTTTTACCTGTGCAGCCGTGATTACAGGAACTTTGCATTCTTCCAGTGTACAGATGGGCCCTTTAGGGGGTGAGAGGGGGGTAAAGTTAGCACTGAATCTATCTGCCAGGATGTTGGCAATATCAGTTGGTTCTGTATATTTAGTGCCATTGCACTGTAACTCAGAGCAGATCTGAGTGTTGCCATTGAGATTCTAGACAAAGCTAGAGAATGCTTTGCGGTTGTCTTTAGAAATAGTGGCGATTTTGTTTTCGTAACTAGCTTTGGAGGATTTTATGAGGGATCTCAGCTTCTTACTGAGGCTGACCAGGAAGTTCCTCCAATCATGGGATTTTACTGTTTTTTGCAGCAGTTTCTTCTGTTGTAGCGTTTGTTTATGGCAGAGGACCACCAGATTGGCTTCCTTTTTTTGAAGGACAGCATCTTGGTACTGTTAGGGATAGCACAATCCATGCATCATGTAAGTGCTTATAAAGTGCATTTGTGTAGGATTCAGCAGTTGTACCTCTATTGTCCATCTGCATGGGTGTCATGAAGCTTGCCACTTCTGTCTTAAGAAGCGTGAAGATGGCTTTGGAGAAATTTTTTACAGTGGTTTCCCTAATGGGGGTGGGGGCGGGATGTGGATGTCTAGGGGGATTAGCTTGTGGTTGGATCTGACCAACAAGGAATTGACCTCTGGTGTGGAACACCGGTCACCCATGTTGGTAATGACCAGGTCTATGATATTGCTGCCCTTGGTGGGGGTGTGGATAAGTTGATCCAAGGCATTGGAATTTATGAATTCCACAAAACATTGAGCAAAAGAGTTGGTACATGAGTAGTTTTCCAGTTAATGGTAGGGCAGTTGAAATCGCCCATTATTAGGGTGTTAAGTTGTACCCTAATATTTTCCAGTGTATCAAGAAATGAGGAGTGGGAAACCTGGGGCATGCTGCGGGATCTGTAGCAAGCTACAATTTGGATTGCGGTCTTGCCCAGAGTTAGTTGCACTCGGATAATCTCGGATGCATTATGCTGAGCAACTAGCCTGGGCGTGTGGATATCCTTAATGAATATGGACACGCCTCCACCTTTATTGTTTTGGTCCAGGTTAGGTGGCCAAAAGGTGTGGTATGAATTATAGCCTGGTAATGCAGGGGTACTCTCTGGAGCCTTAAGCCAGGTCTCTGTCACTGCACAGATATCTATGTTCTCCAGTTTAAGGAGTGCCTCGAGTGAGTGCATTTTGAGGTTCAGACTTCTAGCATTGAGTAGCATTACCCCCAGATTTTGCTTGCTTGTACCTGTTATGGTGGTGAATTTGTCATTTGAACCTTGTCTAAAAAAGGCACTATAGGGGTGGCAAGAGCCTTAGCCAGTATCCGGAATCCCAAGGGCGACAGGTGCAGGTCATCTCTGGCAAAGCATTGTGGTCTGTCGATCATGTCATCCCAGGCAGACAGATACTGAATCCCCTTAGAATGACTCCAGAAGCTTAGCCAATTGTTGAAGTCAATCATTTTGTCCTTGTAATGTGGTATCATTCTGGGTGATGGCAGGATGCTACTCAAGACTAGGGTCATACCTGCCTGGGCTACAAGATCAGAGAGCTCCTTCATGTCTCTTTTCATGTAGTCCAGGGAGGTACATCTCAGGTCATTCACACCAACATGGACAATGACAGAGTCATATTTGTACTTGTGGAGTGACCTGAGTGCATGTGTTATGTGGTGGATCCTGGCACCCGACAGGCAGCTGACAGTAACTTTCTCCTTCTTTAGCCTGGTGAGTGGAACATCAGTGTGCCTAACTATACTATCCATTCCCTTAGTCTCCTAGTAGTCTTTCCCAAATAAAATGAGGGGCAGGCTACACAGGTGGCTAAGTATACTACTTGCACTGTATTACAATTTGCATAACAATGGAATAAAAACTCTTCTTTTGCTAAAGGATGTACAAATTGATCTCCTCCTTCACAGATATCTTCACAACAGCTACAGTTAAAACATTTAATTGTACCTGTTTTACTAGACAGGCGTCTTATTGTTTTTTGTTTAAAATCTTTATAACATAACTTCATTGTCAAACTTTCTGAATTTCTATAAGCAAACAAGGGTTTCTCTCCTATTATTTCCCTCAACTCAGGAATTGCCATTAAAATTGTCCAATTTCTTTTTACTATTCATTTTACTCCCTCCGTATTTAGGTTAAAGGTGGTAACATACCAAATTACTTTATTTATTTATCTCCATTATATATTACATTATTTTTTTCTTTCTTTTTTATCTAATTCTACTAGTTCCATTACTCTGTTCCCAAAAATTGGACTATATTTACCTAATCTACCATCAACAATTTCCTTACATATATCTTTTACCATCTCAGGCTTATAACCATTCTTTATAAACTCATCCACCATCTCCTTAATTTGTATTTCAAACTTTGTATGCCCTGTATTGAGTATACTTGTCCTAATCATTTGTGCCTTTAAAATAGCTTTAAAAGTATGAGTGGCATGCATGCTACCTCTATTTACATATCTACTGACATGTACTTCTTTCTTATATATACTAGTTTCAATATTCCCATTCTTTTCGTGTAGCTCTATATCCAAAAACACCATTCTATCCTTTGAAGCTGACATTTTAAATTTCAGGAAGTTAGTAGTTGCATTCAGATATTCCATATAATCATTTAGTTCTTGTAAGGTTCCATCCCAAATCAAAAAGCAGTCATCTACAAATCTTTGATAAAAACAGACTTTTCTAGTCAGAATATTATCCAAAAACAAATGTAGAGACCTCGTCAAAGATCTGCTAAGTGCAACCACAGTCCAAATGAAGTTAGAAAAAATCACTACAGATCACCACTGGTAGTAAAAACATTTAATGCCTTTAAAAACAGACTAACAACAACAGAAAATAGTAAAATTATAAAACAAAGAATGAAGCTATCCACTTTTGAGCGCTTTCGGGTCTTTACCCTTCATCAGATAAAACATCTTTCTGCTTGCTGGTTTTTAAACATCATAACAAATTTTAGACATCCGGTTACACATAAGGAGTTCCACTTTGGAGCCAAAGCAACATGTAGAACGACAGATGTCGTTTACCTAGCTGAATGCCAGCACTGTCTACGTTTTATGTGGGGAAAACCAATAATATGTTTAAAGTGAGGATTTTACAGCATTTGTCAGCCATTAGGACTAAGAACCAACATAATAGGTTCATAGGTTCATACTAGGCTATCTGCCCAAGGGCATTTATAAGCCTAGCCCAGAGTTTTGTGGTTTTCGCCACCCCTTTAGTTTGAAGGATACTATGCCCATTATTTTGCTGTGCCTCTGTCAAGCAGTGACACTGAGATAATCCCTGGGGTATATCTGCGATCTCCCATCCATTGGTCAAGATTTCTCTTGAACAAAGCCAGCGTGCTCTGCCTCACATGTACCGGATTTTGTTCCACAGCATAGGGAGTCTCTGGGTGATGAATCTGTCCCTCCAGCACGTCCTATTAATAACTGTGTCAAGGTTTAAGTCTCCCACCCTTGTAGTTCTGAGGGATCTAGATTTTTTGAGGTGAAGCATGTTCATCAATTCCGGGTTGGACATGGCCTTGTATGTCAGGCACAGGTCACCTCTGAGCAGTGAATAGAGCTGGAGTTCCTTCAATCGGGCAGCATAAGACATATTTTTGAGACCCTTTATCCTTTTGGTGAGGAACTTTTGGGGCCTTTCCAGTTGCTGCAGGTGTCGTGTCAGATAATTCCGAATGGGGCATTGTACTCAATCATTGGTCTGATGAGTGATGAGTACAGGGCTCTATTTAGACACATTGATCAATATGAAGGACATGAGTTTAGGTTTAGAGTTATCTGGAAGGTTAATAGCAGTCCCAGGGGAGGTGATATGAAAAATCAGACTGAATTAGAGGAAGCTAAGTGGATAATAGAGTTAATGGCACACAGACAACCGGGACTCAATGAGGTAGTCTCCATGAAACCCGCCTTGAAAAATAGGCGGGTACAATACTGAGCAGTGATTGGCTGTTATGATGTTTAAAAACCAGCAAGCAGAAAGATGTTTTATCTGATAAAGGGTAAAGACCCGAAAGCGCTCAAAAGTGGGTAGTTTCATTCTTTGTTTTATTATTTTATTATTTTTCTGTCATTGTTGGTCTGTTTTTAAAGTCATTAAATGTTTTTACTACCAGTGGTGATCTGCAGCGATATTTTCTGTCACTATTCAGAATATTAGAGTGATTTCGAACACAGGGGTACCTATGGACACCCCTGCTAGTTGTAAATAAACCTCATTATCAAAAATAAAAATATTCTTAGTTAGAACCGATTCCAACAATAAACAAATGTTTGTTTGTTTTTTTTATTTGCACAAAGGCACACATCTGATGTGTGCAACATCAACAAAGTGGCTATAATCACCTCACCTTTAATGAACTTCCTTTCTCAAAGTAGCTCTGGCACATATTCTGAAGTGAGACACTACTGCTGTAAGACTTTTAGCATGTTCAATAGTGTATGACCAGTTATTTATGTAAAACTGTAACCTGCTCAAAGTCAAACCTACTCTGATTCCAGGATGGCTGCACTCTGAAAAGCTAACTGGTTACAGTTCATCCAGTGTGAAAAACAAAGTGCAAAAATGCCAGACTAACAATGTGGGTAAAATGCAGTCACCAGTTAGTCACCACAATGCCTAAATGTCAGCAAAGAAGAAATCTGTAAAAAAGGAAATCAACTAGAAAAGGAGAAAAAACTCTGCTGTGGAACAGCCTTACAGCTGTTCAGGTTTCAGCTTCAGTACAGCAGATGGCTTCCATTAATTCTGAGGGGTAAAATGCATGCATTCACAGATGTTTAAAATACGTGAGATATTCAAGGAATACATAAGTCAAATGACAAAAGGTTAGAAAGAATAGAAGATGCTTTAAGCAGCTATTTAGATTAGCTGATAAAACTGCAGAAATCAGGGGTTGAACTGAAGTAAAGATTGGCTGAATATGAGGCTTCTCAAGAAAAACTGTTTCAAAATAGTCGAGTTAGAATATAATATACACACATTAAACCTAACATACTCTGCTATACCATAGAAACTAGAAGGACTAAATTGCATTAATTTTATGAAAGTACAAATAAGCAACTTTCTGGTATTCACAGCAGGATTTGTTAATTTTAAAGGACATAACACGTGAATGCTGATATCTGGGAATGAGAAAGAAGCTAAAGACCTTTATTAGTAAAGATCTTGTCATAGCAGCAGAAAGAGCTGCTCCAGATAAAACTGTTGAAGGGAAAATATTACAATTGGGGACACCATAGTGTTTATGGAAAATGATTATTGAGAAGTAAGTTTATCCCTGCAATAAGGAGATGATGACAGGAAGGTTTCAAGTTGCAATACCTTGCCGTCTTTAGAATATTTTTCCTGGAGGATCCAGAACCCCAGCCAACTTTCAGATTCTTCATGAGGAACTAACATTCATAAATAAGTGGTATTGGGCTTTGGCTTAAACCTAAATGTCAAGAAAGGCAGTACTCTGCCTTTAGACAAAACTGGGCACCCATGCACTTACCACACAGGTGATACCACTTTAAATGTTCACTAAGCCATTAAGGAAATGGGCACATTCATTGACAATGAACCATCCTTTATTGCCATATATCCATTGTTAGGACATCCTTTTACCTTGCCAGACTAAACACCAGGGTTGTTTTTTCCAGATATAAGGAAATTATCATCCCTATCTACTCCTCTCTCATCAGGCCCATTATAGAGTATAATAATCCTTTTGGTATGTACCTGTCTAAACATATGGCCCAGCTTGAGAGACCCAGCATTTTCTCATAAGATAATCAATGAAATGAGTTTCTTGAGCTACCCACACTGCCTTAAAGCACTTTTCCTCTTTTCTGTTTTCTACACATTTTTGAGAGGCGGCCTCTGTCTAGCTGACAAAGCCTTAAAGAGTCAAGTTCTATGAGATCTCCTGTACAACCACAAAACTAATAACACCCTCAATATCTGGTCAAGAGATCATAATTTCCACTGAAACATCAACAGGACCTACTGGCAAGATAGTCATATATATACATATCCCCGAAATTTCCTTTTTATGGAATAGACTTCCCTTGGGTGTAAAGCAAAAGTAGTTCCCTGACCCTCTTTGAACATAACCTAGATGAATGGATAGGCTATTATAAATAAACTATGGGTCTGATTCTTCAAGCCCTGGTGGAAAGGAGCTAAAACTAAGTATAAACTAGCCATGTAAATGGATACCTACAATTTGGGGTATTGTGGCTAGGGTACTAATGGTCTTCTGAATCAACAGCCTAATACTGAGTAATGAGCCTATATTGGTTCAATAAACACTATTACATAATCAGTGTCTTTGTGCTTTGTCTGCTGAAAGATACCACTGGATACAATGCACTAAATGTATTATACTACCTGTAAGGACTGCAGTCAGTTTTTAAAGCCATAAACAGTTACAGAACAGTGTACGTTTCGCCAGGAGCATAAAGTTACTACTCTGGATATTATTCAGAGGTTTTCTGAACACTGTATGCTTGAATTTAAGTTCTGCTCTGTCTGCATATCTGTTTGGAAAGTAAATACTTTACATTAATTATTTCAAGTAAAGAATTATATTACTGTACTCTGAATTCTTATGGCTGATGATTTATGAATTTTACAAGCACCTACAATTGCAGTGTCTACCCTATAAAAGGTGTCTACTGAGTACTAAGTGCTACCATTTGAATGTTTAAAGGTTTACTTAATGCAAAGGTAAAGAGGAAGGTAGGTTAGGGGCAGCAGTAAGCTTTGGGTTGGCATAAATGAGTAAAGTTGTGATGGGTGCCAAAGCTCCTTGTTCAGTCTTGCACATGTGCTAACCCTAACCTTGTTCCTAATTCCAACCCTACATATTATCTTACCAAAAACCCTTTCCCTAACAGTATCACTACACAAGGCATACACACACACACACACACACACACACACACACACACACACACACACACACACACACACACACACATTCAACATTCAGCATTAAATTAACCCCCTTACCTAGCCCTTAGTCTAACCCTAACCTGGAAACCCACCCACACACACACACACACACACACACACACACACACACACACACACACACACACACACACACACACACACACACACACACACACAGTTTACCTAATTAAACCTACCCCCTTTCCCATTTTTTACTGTAACCCTAAGCTGAAAACCTTCAGACAAACACTGTCTGAAGATATTTTTATTTGTTTAGTTGACCCACCACAAAGGGAAAGCATTTGTTTTCCTTTTCCCTTTGGTGTAATATTGATGTGTAGAAATCTAAGTAATATGCAACAATATATCTGCACAACAGTCTTTCATAACATATATTTTTCCATTTTTGTCCGCACTGCTTGCCACATCAGCCCCTTCCAGGTCAGTCAGTGTAGTATTAGGCATTTTTTTCTAATCTTTGTTAGTTTCAACATGCAGAAATCAGTGTGATGTGAAATGTTTCTGCAGGTTAATTTTTTCATAAATTCATAAGTATTGTTACAGTTTTCAAGGCTAACAGCCAGCTAAGCACACTGATTCCTTTAAATAAGGAATATATATGTACATTATCACCCATCCAACTATCTAAAGGCTTCTTAAAAGAAGTCAAATTGTTATTTAAACAAATGCCATTGGGAATGTTCTTTCATAAAATGGACATTGCACTGATGATATATGAGAACTTTTGTTTAGTCTTACATAAACAAGTTTGAAACTTCACATTACTATGTTGCAGAGTCTTATGATTAAACATTTCTACATTAAACATAGCTTGCAAAACTGAGTCTTGAAAAACAGTCTAATCTAATATTATCTTTCCAAGAACTGATACCTAAAAACTGACTGAGTAAGGTTCTTTCAATACAATGTCCTCAAATGCATAACTGAAGCTATTCTTTTGGTAAATTCTCTCTGTACAGCTTCCTACTGTAAAACTTAATTGTAAAAAAACTTTTGCCTCAAGACAGAGATTTAAAAAAGATTAAAGAGTGATATGTAGACAATCTTCATCTGTTCTAAAAATATGACATCTTCTTCAAACCCCAGCTACATACAGCATTAATGTGATTTCCAAAACAATAAATATGAAGCAATCAGAATTTCTAGGTCTTTGTACTGATCATCTTCCATTCAACAGAAGAGAAAAAAATGAGATGGCATAACATGGTAACTTATTACTAAAATACATAATGTTACATTTGTCACTACTAAAGTTTAGACATATAGATGTAGCCCATACTGTTAGTGTATTCATATAAGAATTCAGTGCTTGGAGATCATCATCACCTTAAAAGACAGATTATCAAAAGCCTTCAACAGGTTAAGAAATATTACCCCTGGAGATAAACCCTGCTCCAAGGCATCAGTAACATAACCATAAAAACTGATCAATTTAGTTAAGACTGATCTTCAATTAATGAAGTCATGTTGTTCTATATCTCTTCTGGAAAGTTTTGCACCTGTTTCATACAATAGTCTAGTTAGATGGGTCTATATTACATTGTCGAGCTCACAGGAGTCCGAACATTGTAATATCGAACCCAAGTGTCCGAAATACGAAAATAGCGAACACACGGCACACCGTGTTTTTTCCCAGGGAAAATAATCGGTGGGCTGTTTTCAGGGCTTTGGTATTTTCTTCACTGTGGTGCAATCTCGGAGTTGGTATATTTAAGTAGGGGGGTGGGGGGCACAGCCCCGCACGTTAGGGGTGTAGGGGCGAAGACCCCCACTTTAGTTTAAGTTTAAAGCGTAAGTGTTTTCTTGGTTTTCGAACTTCATGGTTCGATATTATAACGTTCGAACTCCTGTGAGTTCGACGATGTAATATAGACCCTAGTTAGAAACCTCTCAAAACACTTGCCTAAAATTGAAGTTATATTTATAGGTCTATAATTGTTGATAGAATCTTTACTGCCCTTTTTATAAACAGAGGTTATACTGGAAATTTCACACTGCTCTGGTGCTTATCCTTCATTTAAAAAATGTATTAAAAAGGTTATATAGGGCAAGTAATAATAAGATTTTAACATTATATAGAATACCAGGAATCATATTTAACTCTATTAAAGATAAGTTTTTAATTTTGCCCATGGCATCTCAGATTAGTTCTACACTAATTATAAGACATTTCCCAATGAATTATAAGACATTTCCCAATGATATTAATTTGATTACTGTCCTATTGAATTCATCATAATTATTATAGCTTAATGGAAAGACTTTATTAAATTCATTAGAAATGGTCCAAAGCTCTTGAACAGCACATTTATTACTTTTTAATATATCACTTAATGCTGTAGTATTCTTTACTGAGTTAATATATTTATAGAAGGTTTTGTATTTGATATATCATGAGCTATCTTAACTTCATATCTGTTTATATATTCTCTTCTTTTACAGTTTAAGTCTTTACATGTTTGATTATAAATGTTCTTAGTATTTATAGTTAGGTATTTCCTGTAAACTTGAAACTATTATTTTCTTTTTTAACAATTCTGCTTAATTTCTTGGTCCACATTTTGGATAATTATTTTTTTCAGTAAAAGTAAACAATGTAGTTTTTACATTAGCAAACATAATATCTTAACGTGACTGGTTTACAGTAGACAAGGAATATGTCTCAGTAACTCTATCCAGTCCTCACAATGAATAGAATGTATGATCTTATTACAGGCAAGCAAACAAAATTATATTTTTGCAGACTTTTCTTATTTCTAGGTTTAAACTTAAGACCAAATAGTATTACATTGTGATCCAACAGCCCTAGAGGCACAGTTGTCTTAACATCCTCAATCAAACCTGGGACATTTGTGATAACATAATTAAACATGTGTCTTCCCCAAGTATTTTCAGAAACTAACTGATGTCATAGCATTTTTAAGAATCATATTCATAAATTTGTGTTCAAAATGTATTGTACTAGTTAAATCAATCCAAGATATTTCTGGATAGTTAAAATTACCAGTAGTACAATGTTATTTACTCCATGTTGCACAAGTATTCAGTACGCTTTTCAGTGTCCATACTTGGTATACAATAACACCATATAACATAAATGCTGATTTGACTTCTACTGTCCCTAATCTGAACAACTACACATTCTAACGCAAGTACAGTTTTAATCAACAATGATGAGATAAATGCGTGGATTGACACAGTAACCTCTCCACCTTTATTGAGTTCTCTGAAACAATCATATTTAATCTAATCTTTAATTTGAAAAGAGGAGGTATTCCATGATTCAGCTACTGCAATTAACTGATAATTCTCTTCATGCACTAAACTGAACAATTCATTGAATTTATTGCCTAAACTGCAGGCTTTACAAAAATAATACTTTAAAGAGATAACACATTTAGCATGTATTATGACTGAACTTCAAGTGTTTTCCCCCTAAAAACTGTAAAATAATCAGTTAGTTTATTAGAAACATAAGAAACACCATACCTATTTAAGTGCAACTTGCCCCATGCAAACATTCTATAGTCTATAGTCATAAACACAGTCCTCTCAGAACTTAAATAACTTTAGTAGATATGCAGTACATAACTGTCTTAATCAATTATTAAGAATGTGTGCCTTAGTAAACATGCAATCTGAAAAAGACATAAATGGAATAATTTCACAAAGTGCAAGCTCAAGTTTTTTAGTTTCTAATAGTTCAATAATGTCAGCAATGAAATTTTTCATATGATTCAGAGGAGTAGATTTAAGATAATTTATTCTAATATGAATTACACATAAATGATATTTTATATAATTAGTAGTCAGTCTTGTCATATTTTTTTGCAGCTGCAAGTTTTAATCATATATTTGCCCCCTCTGTAGATAATCAGAACCCTCCTGGCCAATCAGTCCACTCATACCCCATCGCTGGAGTGACAATCGACTGGGAGATGTCATTATTCAGACCACCATCAGTGGGGCTTCAAGAGTTTTTTACTTTTATATTGCCCCTGTGTCTGTCTAAACAGCAGAAGTACAGCAATTCACTGGTCTATGTTGGTTGTTCCTTACTTCCACAAGGGACATTGCCAGCAAGCAGCCCTGCTCCAATCCAAGCATGAGTGGCTTCCCTGGTCTCCATCAGGAAGACTGCACTTCCCCATCTGGTCCTTGGGTACCTGCAACCTTCCCCTACTCCTGGGACAGGCTAGAGGCTCACATGCCTTCATTTCTCTCTCTTCCCTGCCAGGCTCATCCATTTGTTGAACTCCTAAATGAACCATGGTCACCTGTGTTGCAGTCAGGCCTCTATCTCTCTCTCTGTCAGGGTAATTAATATATATATATATATATATATATCTGTGTGTGTTTGTATGTAAAGTATATGTATACGCATACACACACACACACACACACACACGCACACATATATATATAACATAGCTATATTTTTGTAATGTCCATAGTATAAGCATCAATGACCAATGCCTTTTTGGTGGAGGCAAGCTGAGATAAAAACCTTCAAAATTATAATATTGATGATGAATAGGCCTTCCTAGTGTTATATGCCCAAGAGCGACTAATCAGTCAGATCCTTGTCTTCCTCCAGTGAGCCATATGTTTGGTAGGATAGCTGTGCTTCCAGTGTCAACTCTCAAAATCTGGAGAACTGAAAACAAGAAAGGCAGTTAGCTAGATAATTCACCCTGCCTGGTACAAATCTGGCAGCAACAGATAAATTAATCTTAAGGCTATGTGAAACTAACTGTCAACACATACTGAATCCATTATGACCTGGAAGTCTTTTTTCATCAAAAAATTTACCACCACTTGATTATCTGAATGGAGAACGACTCTGTGATTTCTGACATAATCCTGCCAGATCAATGATGCTACCCAAATGGGTAGAATTTCCAGGAAAGTGATGTTTCTTAGTCTTTCAGCCTGCCGTGATGATGGCTAACCAACTGAAAACCACTGTCTATCCAAATTAGCCCCCATCCAATGTTGGGCTGATGCATTAGTGGACAACTGCAAAGCTTCTGATATTACCCACTCCTTCTGCCAAAATGAAATACCATTGAATTATTCCCAAAATACACCCCATAACTGCAAATCCTCTTTGGTACATCTGGTTGCCCTGACCCAATGATGTTTCTTGTGCCTGCACTTTAGCATATTTGGTAGAGACATTAGAGAATTTTTGCAGCAGATATTTTGCAGTATTTGACAAATAGGTAGGATTTTTGCCAGGTCAAAAATTTAACAGTTCACAGATAGCAAAATTTAATCCATCACTGATGGTTGTTAATGCTAGGAGCATTAACAATAAAGTTTTTTTTAATGGAAAATTTGCTACGTTCCCACAAGATTTATGTTATTGTTTGTGAAACATGGCTAAAGAACAATGACTGGAAATCAGTTCTGTCAGGGTATAAATGTTTTTACTGTTACATACATTCTAACAAAAAATCATGTGGAGGTGTTATGACAGGGATTAAATATAGCTATGAGACCTGTGATTATTACATGTTCATTGATAATACCAATACTACAGACTGTGTAACTGTGACAATAAAGCCAACCCTGGAACATATAACAATTTTTGGAGTGTATAGACCACCAAAGTCAAGTGCAGATGACCTAGAGGAATTCTTACATTTCTTGCATGAAACACAGGAGGGAAGAATAATATTAGCTGGGGACTTAAATTTTCCAGAAACAGACTGGAATAATAGTGATTCAACAATGTTAGTAAGGAAATGATTCACAGAATATATTCAGGTACAACAATTGCTTCAGATTGTAAAAAAAAAAAACTACCAGGGGATGGAACATACTAGACATTGTTTGTGTTCCCAAAGAAATTACTGTAACTTCAAGTCAAGTTTTACCACCACTAATGTGCAGTGATCATGGGATTATAAAGGTTAATTTGTTGCTAGATAATTCTGTCAAACTGAAATCTAAACCAACGCACAGAAGGTTATCTGCAGATTACATGGAAGCAAAACAGTCACTGTGTAAAACTAACTGGAGTGAGGTGTTCAGTGGAAAAACTGCAGATGGAATGTGGAAAGTTTTGAAAGAGAAATTGAGTGCAAAAAATCAAAAAAAATGTTTAACATCAGAATCTAGGCATACAACATTAGGGGGATATATTTCCATAAGAACAAGATATCTGATTAAGGTGAGAGAGAAAAAGTATAAGAAATGGAAGAGAGGCCAAACTACAACTTTGAAAATTGAAATAAACAAGCTGGGCAAATAGATTAAGCTTAGTGTGAGACAAGATCAAGAAAAATTTGAAGAAAATTTATATAAAGATATTCAGCATAATAGGAACTTTTTACAGATACATAAGATGTGGAAGGAGTAAAGACACACAAATTGATAAAGTGTGTGCAGATTCTAAAATTTATTCTCAGGCACAACAGATTATAGATATATTTACAAAATCTTACGCAAAACAGTTTGACTCCACAAAAGGGGTGATAATTGTTCGACTGACATCCAGTTAATTCTAGATACTGGAATCAAATTAGATTATATTGAAAAAGAACTGCGCAAACTGGATCCAAACAAAGCACAGGTAAGAGACGGAATTAGTAATAATGACCTGAGAACACTTCAGCAAGAACTTACAGTACCATTTTATCTATTATTCACTAGATCATATAAATATGGGGAGATTCCTCAGGATTGGAGACATGCGCTTATTAAGCCTGTCTTTAAGGGAAAGGGGAGTAGGACAAACCCAGATCATAGACCCTTAAGTTTACTTTCATGTTGTAGAAAAATAATTGAGAAGGTAATATTGGATAAGTTTTTGTCAGAACTGGATGGGCTGGGACTTGAAACCATATATCAGCATGCATATGTTGAAAAAATGAAGTTATGTGCTCACCATAACGTTCCATCTGAGTAGTTTTACTTCATTTGTCTTCAACCTGTGGGTTTTGGATCCGAATCGGAACCGACACGGTCAGATTTTCCAGCTACTGATCCGAGCTCCAAGCTCCTCCCCTTACCCATAATGCCCCCTGCCTCCTTCCTCCCCTCAGATCAAGTTTGCTGCTAATGACATAACACAAACCCAACCCAACAAGACCCCATCCTTAATGGCAACACACAAAAAAACTAAACTCCCAGATTGACCACGGGCAATTCTGGGGTGATCATACTTGTAGGTTGGCAGTACCAAAGTGACAAGGTTGGGGGAAGGAGGGTGGGAGGCTGAAGACAAATGAAGTACAACTACTCAGATGGAACATTACGGTGAGTACATAACTTCTTTATCTGAAGTAGTTGACTTCATTTGATCTTCAATCTGTGGGACAGAGTCCCCAGCTACCAAACTCTTGGGAGGCCCTCATGGAAGAATATTCCGGAGCACCGTGGATCCAAAGGATGCCCTGTTCCTTGACACAATATCCAGCTTGTAATGCGAAATGAAGGTATGAGATGAGGACCATGTAGCTGCAGAACAAATATCATCCAGTGACACTCTAAACCAAAAGGCAGCTGAAGTAGCCATAGACCTGCTAGAATGCGCTTTTACCTGACCCAGAGGGGAAATTCCTCTAGAAGAATACGCTCGAATAATGCACTGGGAAATCCAACGCGCAATCGTCACTTTAGAAACTGGTTTCCCTAGGAAAGGTCTTGAGTAAGAAACAAACAATTGATCTGCTTTACGAAATGCTTTAGTCCTGTGCAAGTAAAATCTCAATTGCCTATGAACACCCAACAAGTGCAGTTTATATTACCCTTTATTTTAAAAATTCGGGAAAAACACTGGTAGGTTAATAGTCTGGTTAATATTTTCCTTTGGGAAGAAAGGAAGGGTTAGTGTGCAAGGAAACTCTATCCTTACAAAAAATCATATATGGAGATTTGATGGAAAGGGTTTGAAGTTCTGACACTCTCTTGGCAGAAGTCATGGCCACCAAAAAGCAGTCTTCCAAGATAGATATTGATAATCTACTGAAGCTGCCAGTTCAAAAGGTGGGGAGACTAACACCTGGAGCACAAGGGTAAGGTCCCAGGGAGGAGTGGGATCCTTAACTGGAGGTCTAAGTAGAAAGGTACCTTTAAGAAAGGACTTGCAAATTTTTGAAGAAGCTAAGGAAAACATGTTTTCCCCCACATGAAAATTAGAAATGGCAGGCAACTGAACTTTCACTGTGGAGAAACTAGTCCCTTGATGAAAAATTCCCACCAGAAAGTCTAGTACTGCAGACACTGGAGCTGTGAAAGAATTCAAGGCATGCTGAGAAGTCCATATAGAGAAATATTTCCCTTTGCTACAATACACCTTTCTGGTGGAAGACTTGTGAGCCGCCAGCAAAATATCCTTAACCGGAGAAGATAAACCAGGAGTCCTAACAATCATGGGAACTGGAGCAGTCAAACACTGAGGTTCAGACTGTCCAGGTCTGAATGAGGAATCCCTAAAGGATGAGAAATAAAATCCAGAACTGGATCCAACGTCCATAGTGGAACTAGCAGATGAGACCATAGAGAGGGGAACCAGACTTGGTGAGGCCAGAATGGGGCCATGATGATCACAGTGCTCCCCAGCCTACAAGTTTCCTGAAGAAACTTCGACATGAGGCGTAACGGAGGATAAGCATAAAGAAGTCTGAAAGGACAAGCATGAATTAGTGCATCTCTGGGTGCTCCTCCCAAGGGGGAGGGTTCACAGCGAAGAACTCACTGCATTTCACGTTGGAAGGATATGCGAAGAGATCACAGCAAGGATGACCCCAGTTTTGAAAGATCTGTTCTGCTACTGAAGGATTCAGAGACCACTCATAAGGCATCAAGATGGATCTGCTAGGTCTGTCTGCTAGAATGTTGGACCGTCCCGGAATGTGCGTTGCCACCAGAAAACGACCAGTAGAGATCACCCATTCCCACACTCTCATGGCTTTGTGACAGAGGGGATAAGATCTGGGTCCCCCTTGTTTGTTGATATACCAGACCACTGACATGTTGTTCATCTGATTTGTGATTGTTCCTAGAGGAAGATGAGCATGAAAGGCCTGCAAAGCAAGAAAAAACACCCTCATCTCCAGGACGTTGATATGCAAATTGGTCTCAGATGGGGACCATGTGCCTTGGACTGTCCCTCCCGAGCAATGCCCCTCCACCCTAGCTGGGAGGTGTCTGTAGTCACCGTGGCTTTGGGAAAGGCCGGAAGAAAAGGACGTCCTTCAGTAGGTCCAGGGACTGAATCCACCTCCAAGGAGAGTCCCTGAACACTTGGGAAATTTGAATGGGATGAGACAAATGAAGATCTAACAGAGACCACTGAACCAAGAGGGTCCACTGGAGAATTCGCATATGAAGGTGTGCTAAAAGTAACCGGTTGATCATGGCCGCTACTGACCCCAATGCTCTTAGAACTGCTTCTGCCTTCAGAACTTGGACCTAAAGAACATACAAGACATGCATCTTCAAACTGCATATCCTGTCTGGGGCGAGGAAAACTTTCATTTGAATAGTGTTCAACCGTGCCCCGATGAAATCTAGAACCTGAACTGGGGCCAGTGAAGATTTGTTTTTGTTTATGGTAATGCCCAGTTTGTTTGCTAAGTGAAAAAAACAGTCCCTGGCCTGGCAAAGTAGATGCTTGGAAGGGGCAGCAAAGAGCCATTCATCCAGGTAAGGGAAAACCTGAATACCCTGGAGCCTCCGGTGAGCTGCTACTACTGCCATCACCTTGGTAAATACCCTGGGGGCTGAAGTGAGACCAAAGGGAAGGGCTCTGAACTGATAATGATTGGCTCCTAGCTAGAAGTGGAGGTATCTCCGAGAGTGCCTGTCCATCCTGATGTGGTAATATGCAGCCTGGAGGTGTATCAAGCACATCCAGTCATTCGCCTGCAGATAGGGCAGGATGGACACAAGAGTGACCATCCAGAATTTTGTTTTGGTTACCAACAGGTTCAAGGTGGACAGATCCAGGATAGGTCTGTGGTCCCTCGTTTTCTTTGGCACTAAAAAGAACCTGGAGTGAATGCCTGATACGGATTGGTCTGGGGGGACATGCTGGAAGACCCATTTGATTAGCAGCTTTTTTATTTCTAGTGCTGCTTCCTCCCTTTGCACAGGTGGGATGTCTGGGAGGTGTTTCTTCAGTCATGGTGTTCTTTGAATAGAATGAAATATCCTCTGGATATAATTTGCAGCACCCAGCGATCTCTTGTAACAGGCTCCCATGCCGTTGGGTGTAGTGACAGGTGACCCCCGACTGCCTCCAGAGATGAGCAGTCGGGCAACCCTTCAGGGCTGCTGCCTGGGTTTCTCCGAGAAGGGCTCTTGGGACCTGAACTTTCTAGACCCCCCTCTGCCTCTAGAGCGGCATCTGTCATAACCCCCTCTGCCTCTGGGGGAAGGTGAGTCCTGAGTGTCCCAGGAAAATGCAGGAGACTCACAGAACCACATCTTCTTCATCCCTCGCTGATTCCTGGAAAAGGATCATTGAGGGGAGGAGAAGCGGATTCTGATGGCAGACAGTGTCTTCCCATCCTTCTCACTCTGGACCAGAGTCTCTTTAACAGATTTCCCAAAAAAGGAAGAACCATCATAAGGGGCATTTGTAAATGATGCCTTAAAGGGTTCAGAGAACTGACAAAGCTGGAGCCATGCATGACACCTGATGGCAATGCCCACCTCGACAGCTCCTGCGGCTCCCTCCGTAGTGTGGGAGAGCAGGTGCATGGACATATTCAAAACTGCTTTAAGAGTCACCATTCGCACAGCGAACTTATTTTTGTCCTCTGCCGACATGGACTCCGGGGTCAACTCAGTGATTTCTTTGACCAAGTCTCGCTGTAATCGAATGACGTGTGCCATGTAGTTCAGCACCCTTACTGAGAAGGTCAGTGAAGCATACACCCACTTCCCAAAACAGTCATACGCCTTGATTCACAATCAGGAGGGTGAACCATGGAGCTCTCCTGCATGAGCTTCTTCTTGGTGGTGGCTGCCACAACCATAGCATCCACTGGGGACCCCTTATTCCAGTACGTCCTGTCAGATGAAGGACTCAAGACCTTGTCCAAGCGCTTGGGGATAGGCTCCATGATGTCCGGTTCTCTCCATGCCCTAGGTGTTATAAGATTCACTAAAGGATCCACAGGAGGGGACACCCAAGAGGTAGATGGGCCCGTGCCGAACACCTCCAGGAACGCTGACTCATCCAAGGTCAGTTTTGGGGCAGACCACCCCGCCCCTCTGGCAGAGGAATTCCATGATATCTCCAAAAGAGACATCCTTGGGGGGTGACCTTGGAGAACCTTCCCACTCCTCCAAGTCAGTGTTTTGGTGAGGGACTATGGTGAAGAGTCCAAGTGCCTCCTTTTACACCTCCATTTGTGAGGTACCACCTCAGTGAGGCTCTCTGGAGAGAATTTTCAAACTTCCTGTTGTTCCCGTGGGGGAGCCCCCTGAGACAGGATGGACATGGGCTGTCCCTGAGAGGACAAGATGGTCGGGACCGCACCCAAAGCTGAGGAGGTCTGGACGGAGTCCAACGATGAGATGGTCAAGGGTCTGGAAACCGAGAAAACCCTATCCACCACATCAAAGACCGAAGGAGAACGAACCTCCTGGGAGATATCGGTAGAGGCCGTCCCCCTCTGACCCGACAGAAGAGTCAGAGTCGAGGATCTAGGAGCCGAGATGCCGAGAGGGATACTGCGCTCCAAAATGTCCAGAGCTGACAGCATCCCCTCAGAAATGACCCACAAGACTACGGCTCCAAGAGCTCGGATCTGAACCCATCAGACCCGATGCACTCAAGGCAACGGCCAGCGTCGAGGTACATGGGACCACTCGCGCCGACCCTCGACCCTGTGGGTCCTCAGATCCAAGGACTCTGAAACCGAAGGTTGGTAGGTGTAAAAAAAGGTTGCAAGCTACCACCTCCAGAGGGAGACGGTGCCAGCAAGACCCCCATCTGGATGTGGGTGCTGATAAACCTCTGCATCACCTTGTCCATCTCTGCTTCACTCAAGCTCTGGGTAGATCGTGAAGAAGCCACCGAAACAGGTCCAGAAAGTCAGTGGGGAGAGGACCTAACTGGGGACTGGACAGGGGCTTCCTTTGGCTCAGGGGAAAATCTGGGAGATCTAAGCCGAGGAGACCCAGTTCTAGTTGGAGGCCTTACTTTTGGTGGTGGACCAGCCGTAACCGAGAGGTCGGGGGACCGCTTGCGCGGCTTGTTCTTCTTGGCCTTTTCTCCCTCCCCAGACCTCTTGGCAGGAGTTTGAGTCCCAGAGGCCGAGGAGGAGGAGTAAGATGCAGCTGCTGCTGTTCCCATGGGAAGCAAAGGAGGAACTACTGTCCCCAAGGAGGGGGACCCCCAAATAATTCAGTATGTGTGACAACCTCAGGTCTAGTGTTTTGTGTGCATGACATAGTAAAGGCATTTTTGTGACCAGAGTTCTGGTTTGGGATGAAAAATAGAATTTTTGCTTTGTTTGGGTTTGATGGCTTACATTTTTCAGGAATCCAAGATGAGACTGGAAATTTTAATTCTGCACTTCTGAAGTAAAACAATACTATGGAGAGTCTTCAAGAGATACCAATGAAATATTATACAAGTTCATCAAGCTTTTAAGAAATTTGTTTTTTCGGTCATTGATAGTGTAGATTGTGAAATGTTTTCTGGTGATTTTAAAACCAGATTAGAATGTAAAGAAAGCACTTGGCAAATTGGTTTAGGTGCTGACACTACACCAGGCTTAAACAAAGTCATCAATTTAAAATGCCTTTTACAATGTATGTAGATTATTTACATACATATACATATATATATATATATATATATATATATATATATATATATATATTTGTAGTAGTTCATATTAATTGTTCAAGTGAACAGTTTTAATTAAGTTTTTTTATGTAAAAAAAGTTATTTTATTGAGTATTGTTCGTTGCTTCTTTAAATGATTATTGAATTGTGACGTGACTTATTGAAAAGGATATATATAAAATTGTAAAATGGGTAGATGGTCATTCTGATGAAGTTCACGTTCATTAAAGTGAATGAAAGCTTATACGAAGTGACCGTGCTTTCCTGACGATAGTTGCTGCCAACTTGTTTTTTGATTTTCTAGTATTAGTTTTAAGTTATCCAGATTCAAACATTTATTTGACTTTCTGAACACATGTAAGCAAAGTGATGCATACTTTAATTCTCATAATATTGTTCTTCACACTATTTCCACAGTCCAGCTATAGTCTCCATTATTACAGTTTTCACAAATGTTTATGCATATTCCACAGCAACACATTGTTTGAGTTACATAATACATTTAAAACACAAACAATATGACACATGAGTCATTGAAAACACTTTGCCTTACACTTCCCCTTTGGAGTCTGAGATCAAAAGATACAACTGTTTCCCAAGACAAGATTTTATCTACATTAATCCTTATGTTAAATACAAACCAGTACCACACCTACCAGTATAATAAGTCTTTCTTTCTACATTAGATGACCTCTCTGGACCTATCCAATCATAACAGTTTTGAGGTACTGTTCATTTCCTTGGGGAAAATGACAGCACTGACCTTTCCATATACACAGAAATGTTGACCCTAACAGTTCATTTATACTAAATCAGTTTCCAGTGAGAAAAAAATAAAAATACATACTTACTAGATTTGACATCAATTTATGACTCTCGTCATGAAAGAGATTTAAAAAAATGTCATATGCATAAAGCCACGCTGACTAGATTAAGATTCACCATATGCACCTTGTTGACTTGAAAAGTATAGGTTTCTACAGTAAATTATCTAAAGGTTCAGTCTGGTTTCAAATTCAAAGAATAGGTTCTTTTGATGGTGTTCAGAGTTATTTCTAAAGGCACAAAAAGTATAGTAGTGTAAGATGAACTCACCATAACAGTAGATGTTTGGATGATCACTGCTACAATAGCTTAGCTATATGAGTTATAACTTACCAAGCTTCTGAAGCTTCAAGGCAGCTTCCATGCACCCTAACTGTCAATCGGCTTGAACTGAGCTGATTAAAGACAAGTTTAGGCACAAAGTCCTTCAGAGATTTCCTGCCAGGAGAGAGAGGCTGAGCCCTGAAAGGCCAATGCTAAAAGCAAGAAAAAAATAAATGTCCACACCCTGGCATAAAAAACACACCAAAAACAAGGGGAATGGAGGAAAGGAGTAACTACTGCACCAGTGATCATCTGAACATCAACTGTTATGGTAAGCTAAGCTTACACAACTGTACTATGTTCATCATGTTGACCACTGCTGCAGTAGCCTTAGCTATAAGGTTGGATTACTCTAGATTACTACATTTGTGAGGTGTCAGGAAAAGAGTCTAGGAGCCCCTGGAGAATTGGTCCTAGCAAAGCTTGATCTGGATTTAGAGAAGGAATCAAGCTTATAGTGCTTTATAAAATATGTACAGAGGACCAAGTAGCACCTTCTAGAATACTTATATACTCCAACCCTTCAACCCTTTCCAAAAAGCCATAGATGAAGCCAAAGCCTTGGTAGACTATGCCTTGAGCCTGCCTGGAATACTTTTGCTATGGTGAGTATAACAAAATGTAATAACCTTAGAAAACTATTTGGAAATAGTCTGTTTTGGCACAGGCTGTCCATTTTTCTTACCTTCACAAGAAATTAACAATTGATCTAAAGACCAGAAAGATTTAGTTCTGTCAAGATAGTATCAGAGTTGTCTGTGGACATCCAAGGTATGAAGTATCCTTTCTTCCTCAATTCTATGTTAAGGAAAGGAGATGGATAGATGGATAGTTTGGCTTAAAGTAAAATCAGATACCACTTCAGGCATAGAAGAAGGATTAGTTCTCAAAGAAACCCTATCCATATGGAAAATGAGATAGGCTTGACTTACCTTAAGAGCTTGCAACTCGATACCCTTCTTGCAGAGGTCAAAGCAATCAGTAAAACTGTTTTATATGTTAAAAACCTCAAGTCAGTCAGATTAGCTGGTTCAAATGAAACAGTGTTAACTTCTTTAACACAAAATTAAGATCCTAAGGAGGGGCGACCAGTCTTCATGTAGACCTCATGCAAAACCCCTTTTGAGAACATTTTGACATGAGACTACATTGAAAGAGGAGGATCCTTGGGCAAACAATGGCCAATATAAATGGCCAAAAAATTAACCTTAATAGTGGAAAAAGAAAAGCCATAGGATAGTAACTTATATATTGTAAAACTGGAGAACAAGTAGCCCTGAATGGGTGCTAGTTATGTTGTTGGCACTAACTAGAAAACCTCTTCCATTTTCTACTATATGATTTTTTTAGTAGCAGGCTTTCTTGCCTCCATTAGTACCTGCTGTATGTTCCCAGTAAACAACTGCTTAAAAGGAATTAAGACCCTATCATTCAAGCAGAAAACTGAAGATGGTTGATTTTGGGGTGTATTAAACACCCCTGTTCATAGGTTTACAGGTAAGTACTAGGTTAACTGCCCATCTGAGCTATTTTAAGCTTAGCCAATTTCCTGGGTGACAGTCAGACCCTCTACCTCTTGTCCCCAAGGTAAACATCTTAACTATTATGCTCCCTTGTGCTTCTGTGAGTAAATCTATTCTGTGAGGATGCTTGTGGTAATTGCCCCTAGCCATTTTCAAAAGAAAGAAGAACCACATTTGCCTGTGCTATGATCTTGGGAAATTCCTTCACAATCTTCAGATATACCCTGGATATTAGTGTAAATGGTGGAAAAGCATACAGGTGCATTTCCCTCTAAGGAAAAGAAAAGGCATCTGTCTTCTAGGCCTTCATGCAAGGAGTCCTGGAACACAATGTCACCAGTTGATTGTTCAGAGAAAAGGCAAAAAGGTCTACTTGAGGAACTCCCCAAAGATGGATCAAATCTTGGAAGACCCCCTGATTTAGTTTCCATTCGTGAGGGTCTGCCCTGGTTCTGCTCAGCTTGTCTGCCACACAATTTTGCTCTGAAGAAATGCAGAATACCTGTAGAATGAGACTGTGCTGTAAAGTTATATTCCAAGCTAATATGGCTAGTCTGTAAAGTGGGTATGACCTGGTCTCCCCTTGCTTGTTGGTGTACCACATGACTGTGGTATTGTCTGTAATCACTTGAAGAGGTTCCAGGGAACAAAAATGGTTCAGAGAGTGTTAAGTGTCTTGATCAGGACAAGCATCTCCTTAATAGTTATATGCTTATGTCTGTTTTTGGTGTCCCACACTTCCTGCACTTTTATCCCTCCTGAAATAACTCCCCAAACAAAGTCTGAAGCATCTGTGGTGACTGACTGCTTTGGAGGAGGGATTGAGAAGGGTAGACTTGGATTTAAGGATATTTGTTGTCTCCTTCAAAAGGTTTCTCTTCTGACAAACCCCAACCCCAAGATTTGAAAAGATAAAGGGTGTTGATGCTAAGACCAAAGTGATTTCAGATACCACCGTATCTTTCTCATGTGGAGTTTTGCCAGGGGTATTATGAGAATCACAGACACCATAAGACCAAAACCCTGAGGTATTCCCTTGCAGTGGCCAAAGTCAGAGTGGAAAACCTTAGAAACAGATCTAAATACAGATCTATTTTTGCCTGTGGAAGAAAAGTTCTTTGAGCTGACGTGTCTCGCGGACATCTCAGGAACACAATCCTGAGTGAGGAAGTCAAGCAAGACTTTTGAATGTTCTCTTGGAATCCTAGCTTGTGTAAGAAATGACTCACCCAAGACAGAGATTCCTGACACTCTGAAAAAGACTCTGCAAAGATAAGCAAGTTGTCTAAATATGGAAAGGTGTGGATACCCTGTAGCCTGCAATGAGCTACAACTGGACCTAGACACTTTGTGAACACTCTCGGTGCAGTGAATAGTCCAAAGGGTAAGTCAGAGAACTGATAATGTGATCCAGACACACACAATCTTAAGAAACATCTGATGTCTGGATGAATAAGGACAAGATGATATGCATCTTTTGTTTTATGAGGAACTTGAAAGAAGAAGACAAAGAAGAGGTAATGGATTGTGAAGTGACATAATTTTGAATTTGGGCACGATCTCAAACAGGTTTAGAAATAAAGAACCAGAACTGGTCTCCATTCATTTTCTTTCTTTGGCACAAAGAACATCCTTGAATAAAAAACATTCCCTTTCTGAAAAGGAGGAACTGGCTCTATCACTCCTTGGGACAGCATGTGATGAAGAACTGGTGGAGACAAAAGAGGCTGTTCTGGAGGATGAGGAATGACTCCCTGGAAAGGAGGAATTTCCTCCCTCAGCTATTTGTACCCTTGATGAATGATTTGTCTGAAACAATCTGTTGCCAAAGAAAAAGTGAAAATTCGGACTTTCTGGAAGAAAAAAAGGGGCCAAGGTGGGAGGAAGTCACAAGGTATTGTGAATAGTCATTCAGACTTTTTTGACTGAGGTGCACTTGCACCCCCCTGGAACCGGCTGACCGAGAAATTCATTATATTTTAGTTTAAAAAAAAAGTATTTAAAAAGTATTTTAATTTTAAAATAAAGAAACAGGTCACAAACACCTGTTTTATCTGTGCCACTGATGGTTTACGGGGAATTTGAACTGAGAGATAGGTGTGTGAGTGTTATGTGTTTATATACCAAGGGTCATTTTTCCATGGCAAAAATGATGCACTGTTTTATAGATGACAAGTTATGATTTTCATCTCCCGTGATTATCAAAAACCTTGTATACATGAAAGCCCATCTTAGTAAGGAAAATATACTTGATATCCGGATGTTCCAACTTAATATGATCCAGCTAGACATTCCTAGTATTTCTTCACAGATGCATTTCTTTACACTAACTTCTCTGTTAGCTAAGACATCCAGATCATTCTTGATCAAATCCTTATTGCAGTATTGAAGCTAATTTGGTAAAAAATATATATCTACAATAATTTGCAAGGTTTATATTCAGCTTTTGAGTCATATGTCTGCAAACGTAACTGTTTCTTCAGTATTACTGGTGCCTTTGAGAGATTTAAAGTTTTGGAATGGCTTCTGATCGAATTTCATTGTTACTGATTATCTGTATATAGCAAAAACATGGCCTATATATGTAAGAATAGTCACAAACAGTTTGCATTTACTTCTGCTAACCTCAAGCCCTTCTTATTATAAAAAAATGCTTAATAAATTTAATAAGCCACTGTGTCTGTCCTCTTCTCAGAACAGTTTGCCAAGGGTGGATTTATCCCCAACTATCACAATGAAGTCATGTTCCCAGGAGGGCACTCAATCTCCACCTATTACTATAAGGTCATGTTCACAAGAGTGGCACACAATCCCCTCTTATCACTATATGTTAATGCTCCTAGAAGGGGCATTCAATCCCCATCTAACACTCTAAGCTTATGTTCCCATGAGGTGCATTCAATCCTCTCTATAAAATAAAGACTGAATAAGTAGACAGTGAAAAAGGAATAGAGAATATAGTAGTAACAAAGGGTAGAACAACTTACAAATGTTCCACTGATTGTCTTTAGATGTATAATTACATCTCCAACAATGTACATCTGTAACTTAGCAGTCTGCATGCCACCCCGACAGTTACATACTCAAGTACTTTGACATTTAAATTCTGTTAAGTAATATTCTAGTGTACAAAGACCTTCAGCCTACAGTGCTGTCAGAGCTTTATCATTTCCAGACATAGCCTTTTTCTACAGTATTATCATGACTAAAAACTTCTTTCTCACGTTGCATAACTGAAAACTGCTGTTCCCTTGGTGGATGGTCTCAAGTGCAGACAAGAAGTATGACTTCAGACTCCTGTCCTAGACTCACTGTCCCTTATTATATCTCATGCTTGCTAACTGTAAAAACTTGAATGTTATTTACTTTATTCTCTTCCTTCTCAGCAGTAACCAGATGACAACTAACTTATATTTTACTGTGGTAAAATGCAGACTGCATGAATTAGTGTGTGTTTGTATGAGTAGATTTGCCAAGAAAATATTCATAATTCCTATGGTTACACAATGCATTTTCTTTCTCATACAGCTTTGGTGGTTGTTTTAAGTAGCACTACAGTCAGAAAGCAAATTTTCTAGCTTGGAGAAGGTACTAGGTCCTGTTAGTGCATTATTAATTCTAATACATTTTTAAAGACTTCTCCAGTCCCTGTTTGAATTAACTTTGAATACCAGATACATCTGCTGATATGAAAATTGAGGTGGCAATCATCTTATCACATTCTTATTTTGTGTAATAAAATAAATGCCTTTCCAAAGTTCTTTGCTATTAGCAAGGCTCAGGCATCCTTTCTGCTTACAGTAAAATTGGTACTGCAAAAATTAAGCCAACGTTACTACCCACAGAGTGGCTAAATACGTGACTCTGAATGATAAAAACATGACACTTAGGCAAGAACTTTAAATATAAATATATAATACACATAAAATATATCTATATATAGTTATATGTATATCTATATATGTATTGTTAATGTGTGTGCAGTTTCAGGCAGGTTATCAATTAGTTATTTTTTTAACAGGCATGATTCATAACCCTTTGAAGTTACTGTTAGTTGATTAGTGCTAGTGTCAAGCCTTAGATCTGTCTATGCTTTCAATTTGGGTATGTGATCATGGAGTTATCTTGTATAAGTAAATGGGTATGGGGCAAACCTCCACATCAGGAGGTGCTACTGTGTTTTTTATGTTGGAAATGTGCAGGTGCGTTTTCCTTTTGCAGTTGGTTAAGATTCACAGAAGTTTATTCAATTATATGTGTACTTGTGTAGTCAGTGTTGAGGCATTAATGAAATGAGTGAAATCATAATGGGACACTGGCTGTTAATAACACACACCTATGTGTGTGTGTGTGTGTGTGTGTGTGTGTGTGTGTGTGTGTGTGTGTGTGTGTGTGTGTGTGTGTGTGTGTCTGTGTATGTATGTACTGTATGCATGTATGAGTGTGTGTGTATATACATATATATATATATATATATAAATATGTGTGTGTGTGTGCTTCACACAAGGGGGCACCATACATGTGACATAAGAACCAGGGGTTACAGTAAGTATTTGAATTTACTGTTGATGGTCCATCTGAAAACATTATGCTCTGAAATGACAAGTTATATCTCACAAGGTAAGAGCCTAGGAAAAGGATTTGAAAGAATGCAATAAAACTGGTGACAGTAGATTGGAAGAGAAGTGCAGAAGTACTAGAGCTCCTAACACTTACATGCACACACATGCGTGCGTGCACGTGCGCACACACACACACACACACACACACACACACACAGTGCCAGCCACAAAGGTACCATAGAAATGACAGCTGTAAGATATTTTGTAAGACTACAAATTCTGCTTCCAGCATACCAGGGCAGAACAAAAGTGTACATCTCTAAGATGTGTGCAACTGTCACCACATTGTGAGAAATACTGCTAAATATACTGTGTGAATTATAAAGACTACCTTAAAACCTTGCTGTAAATTAAGACACCTTGGGTATTGCTGGAGTTACTGGGTGGGGCAAAATGGGAATCCTGTCTCAGATGTCAATAAACTGAAATACACAATATACCGGATAGCAAAGGAGTTAAATAGGAATTGTAGTAAGTATACAACATACTGGATATCAAAGGAATTAAATAGGAACTGTATTAAGTACACAATATACAGGATATCAAAGGAGTTAAATAGGAGTTGTATTAAGTACACAATATGCAGGATATCAAAGGAGTTAAATAGGAATTGTAGTAAGTATACAACATACTGGATATCAAAGGAATTAAATAGGAACTGTAGTAAATACACAATATACTGGATATCAAAGGAATTAAATAGGAATTGTAGTTACCTGCAGAATGAGACAGAAGCAAACACAGCAGAGTTGAGGAATACAGGATTAAAGCAAAAGTAATACTGGTCCCTGTAGGGGGAGGATGGGATAATGTAAATAGCAGGTTTATTTTTAAGGTCCCCTAATATAACAGAAATATGAAAAGAATACATCATTTTAAAATGCAAACCAAGGAGAGAGAGAGAGAGGAGTGTTGTAGCAGTGACTTGAATATAAGCAACATGAACTGTAACACCTTTGCTACAGAAACATTTAGAAGAAAATTAATGTTTGATTATCCCCACTGTTTAAGATTGAAACAATTAGCAATATAATTCACACAAAAGGATTATTTCTAGAGTGGTTATCTTATAAGGAGAACATTTCAGAACTAGGTATTGACGGTAATCCAGCCATCCCTCTTCTATACTCACTTTCTTTTAGTTCAGGGTCTTGCTGGACTGATCCTGGCAAACAATGACTGCAAAGAAAAAGCCAGCCTATATGGGTGTCCAGTCCATCATATGCTGCTATTTCTTTGTGGTTCACAATTTATTTATTTATTTGATATCCAGATGAAAAGGCTAAGCCATAAGACAGCTTCCATGCATGATCAAGGCACTGCAGACATTGCACTTATATTTTTTAACATAGTATGCCTTCAATTAAAAATGAATAAAAGAAATTGGACAGCATATTTAAGCCACACATGTACTGTTGTATGCTTTAATAAAAATTAAGAGATACTGCTGATGTGATTTTAAAATAAATATGAGATAAGTTTTGCAATCTCTGATCTGGTTCAGTAGAATCTCAGACTTAGTAAGTTGCTTGCTGGAGGAAAGACACAAGATGCAAAAGGGACTACAAAACTACATATATAAATATTTGCCTTACATCACAGTGGGAGAGAAATAAGGAAGCATTTAGTTGTCTGCCAGATTGTGTGATAATATTCATAACTGTTGCAAAATGGATGAAGAGAGATTAAAACCCATTTATAAGAGAGACTGCTACAGTTAGATGGGGAAGTAGCTAATAGACTCTGAATGATAGCTGTAGCAGAATGTGTAAGGAGATTACAGTCCATCTGTGTTTCATAAGGTTCCAACTTGCTCACTGAATATAATTTGTTGGGACCTCAGCCCAGTGGGGGGGAAAAAACATTTTACAGCACAAAATACCCTGAATCCCCATTCGGTAGGGGTGTGGGGAGAATCTGCTTGCGACAAAAGGAGATAATGCCAGCACAGCTAGCTGGAATTTAGTAAATAATTATATGTCATTGCTGAATATTGAAATGGTTTATGCAAGATGCTTGTGTTACAAATGTATTAAAACTGTATGTCATGTGTATATCAAACTGCTTGTACAGACATGTGTTGAAAAGGAATTTGCAGAGTGTTGTGTTTGAAATGTAACCACAGTGTGCCCCACTGGAAGAGAACATAAATGTACCTCACTGTCTGTGTGATTAAGCATTCAGAGGTAGCAATTACTGGGACATTAAAGACTGAATCTGCAAAAGTACAAAATGTTGTTAGGGAGCAGATTAAAACATTTTATAGTTATAGTGTGAATGGTATGTGAAACATGGGAGGGATGCTGGGGGATTATTAAAGGGAAGATAAACTGCAAACAGGGAAACAAGAAAAGAATGATATAGAGTGGGTGCATCTGGTCATTTTTTATAAAAGATGGTGATGGGTGAAGACCCATATGATACAGCTGGAATGATTCAGGTTGTATAGCTGATCCAAACATTTCCCTGCATAGATGGATACAAAACCCCTTTTGAAATTAAGTTAGATAACTCTGTGAGGGTCATAAAGGTTTCAGCTAATCGCTGTAACAAAAAATAAGAGGAGCTGGTAAAATGACTTCAAGCATCTTGCACAAGTCTTTGTTAGACAAAATAAGGTCGTTCTCTTCCCAGGTTAGAGGAAGGAATGATTCTACTTCAAGAAAATGAGATTAAAAGGTCAACTGAAAATACAATCAAGTTAGCCTGATATCTACATTTGGATGTATATGTATATTTCTGAATATAGTTGGTTAATAAATAATGACATGCATTTCAGTTTCAGACTTCATATCATTCAGAAAATTAATTCTAACACAAATCCTTTTATTCTAGCAACTTTCAAATGTGTCTCTAGTTGTGGGCCTTTATCCCTAACATTATAACAGACTTTGTCCAGATTTCTTGTGTTAACAGATTGAGAGGTATGGTGTGTATGCGTCTGTATGTATGTATAAGAAGGAGGAAGCATACCCCTCACCTGTCCAGGTTTTTGGAGAATGTCCAGATTTTTGCCCCATATTCCTCCTAAAAAGCATTGAAGTTGCTAAATAATGACAGCCATTTGCGTTTTAGATGTCATATCCTTTAGAAAAATGCATACTAACATAAATTCTGTTATTCTAGCAATGTTCTAAGTTCATGAGAGCAATATTTATAATCTGCTCCTATTTATTTTAGGCTTTGTCCAGATTTCTTACACTTAGAGGTTGAGGTGTGTGTTAGAGAGTGAAATGTCCTAGAGTTAGCAGGTGGAATTTATTTTCAAGTGCATTTTCAAGGAATTGTGAGCTTCAAGGGAAGAGAGTTTTACTGCTGCTCATGCTAAGCCTGCTTCAAATGTGCAACTGTTTTGTTTAGTAAATGGTATCACTATTGTGGTATAGAAATTTTTAAAGCAGCACAGCAGGTAGCATACATGCATCTTGATACAGAGAGCTATAGGTTCTAAACATGTAGATTTGTATTTAAGGGGGTGTATGTCCTCCTTTGGATGAGATGCCTAATAACTATGAATTTGTTTTTTAGCTTGCCATCCAGTCCCTATTGCAATATTATCAGCTTAACATTTTTTAATATAACTTAGGCAATTTATTCTTCAAGGGCGGCAGGCATTGAATTTGTAGATGAAACACTGAAATATAAAGTTGTTTTCTAGCAACAACTCCTTCACTGGTTTCAGATCTCAATGTGGAATTATTCAGATGAGTTTTACTTCTGCAAAGATTCTGCATATTAATTTATATTGGTTGATTGTATGACAGAAGTTTGAGTAGAGTGGCCCTTTATGGTTGAAATGTTCTGAATTGGGCAGGTTGTCATTATTGGTTCATATGATTTGCTTCATTGCTTAAAGGAAAAATGTTCAGAACTATAAATTTAAAACACACTCTAACAAGTGGTGCTGTATTATACAAGGGATATAATTCAATTATTATACATTATAATTAATACAGTCAGGAAGGTGAATCAAATAACTTTTGCATGGTTCTAAAAATGTGTGCAAGGAGCCTATGATTTGAAAACAGCCCAAAGGTAAACTTTCCCTGCCACTGGCCAGATGCATTTTCTTTGAATGCAGGTTTCAATGTTGTTTCGGTGAATGTGGGTTTCAAAGGTAGAGAAGTTTTAATGCTAAGCCTCTTTTCATTGTAAGACTGTTGCTTTGTTTAGGTTTAGTAAATGTCTATCAGTATTTGTGCTATATAATTTTAAATAAAAGTTGTAAATGAAATCCAAATATCTGTAATCATTGTAGAAGTAAAGCATAAAACAGTATGCACACTGAAAGATTTGAACAGTGTCTATGACAAATGGGGAAAAATAGCCAAGTAATGGGACACTGGAATGGCTGCGTGGGTGGGGGTGGGGCTGGGGGTAGGGCCATGTGGGCGGGGCAGCAAAGGGGTTGGGGCTGTGTGGGCAGGGCTTGGGTTTGCACCCCCCTGCAAAAAATCATGGGGCTCCCTTGTTTGACTGTCCTTGCTTTTGGGAGGTTTGAGACTTTCTCTTTGGAACCCCATTTACAATTTTTCTTAAATGTCTGTTTACATGAATTTTGTTGAGAATGTTTATTCTGTTTTTTTTTTTTTGTTTGTTTTTTTTGCCAAATTTAGATGAGGAGAAAAAAATCCTTGGACAAATTGGAAAAAGAGGGCTGAAAAATCTTAGAGAGAGATTACCTAGATCAGCTTGCCCTTTCATCACACTTTTGATCACCTCTGCAGTAGAGGGTCCAAACACTAAATTTGTATACAGGGGAGAATTTAAAATCGTATTTTTAACATCGGGGGGGGGGGTTAAAAATGTAGCCATGTAAAACTTCTCAAAACAGTATCAGTGGCTATAGCCCAGGAAGAAGTAACAGAGTCATACACACACTCTGCAAACAATGATTAGTCACCTATGCAGTAGAAGAAACTTAAGTTATTTAAAGCACATTTTTCCGCACAAGAAAAACAAACTGGAGATAAAACATTCCTCAAACTCTCACAACTTGTCAGAACAAGCTTTAACATATAAGCCTGACAATTCAAAATTTTGAAAATCAAAGTTGCTGAAGTATACACTTTTTCCCCATAGCTATCAAAAATGTTCCCATCCTTATCAGAAAGAGTAGGGCTACAATTAACTAATTGCTTAGCATCAGTTGGATCAAGTAAAGCTATAGCTGCTAAGTCAGGTTTGGGAGTAGTGTATTAAAATTTAAAAAAACTGGTGAACTTTATACATCCTAGCTGTCTTTTTACAGACTGCTGGCTGACTAACAGGAAAATTGCAGGCAGTCAGACACACATCCTCTAAAGCAGATAGGACAGGAGAACTGGGTGTAGGTTCTGGAAAACTCCTTCTGTAATAACTTCTAGTATTTTCTGTGGAACTGAGAAAACTCAGTGTTCTCCCACTGAAAACACTGGCAATAATCTCAGAGAAAGAGAACCCCCCACAGGGAGAATGAGAAACTGAGCTGTCCTGTGAGTCGGAATCAGAAATCTGAGGAAAAAACTCTGTATCCTTCCCTGAATAGTCCTGCTCAGATTCAGAATCTTGAATCTCTTCAGGAAAAGAGGAACCCCTCTTTCTTTCCTCAGAAACTACAAGAAAGATCAGTAGCCTGAATTAAACTCTGAACTAGACCCATTAAGCTACTCCTATCAAAAGAAATTTGAGGAGGAGTAGATACTTGCTTGGTTTTCTGTTTCTTTTTGACAGGAAAAAGGGGCCAACCATGTTACTAATGGCAGTAGCTGCATCACCAAGGATGGGCTCAGCATTCTGAAAGAACAGGGAAATCACTCCTGTTCCCTTTCCCAGGACAGACAAGAGTGGCTTTCCCTAGCCCACTAAGGGGATCCCAACTGCTGCAGAGGATATGGCTAACCCCCAGTCCATAGTGGCTGCAGGTGTTACACAGAGGGATCTGAAGTAAAAGAGGAGTGGTCTGAGGTACAACAACTGGCCACAACAGTCACCCACTTGCGGCTAAGGTAAATTGCTGGCCTGCTGTGGTGGCAAAGGCTTTTTAGCATAACTTTTTCTTTTTCTGTAAGAATGAAGGACAGACTGTGGGACCGGTAGTCTGTCCCATGGTTAAGCTGAAAAAGGAGTCTGTTTCCCAGGGAAGACAAGCAGCAATTGCCAATAAACACTACCAGTCCACAAAAGTTACTTTGTTGACAGAAAAATAAAGTAAGAAGCACTTTAAAACGGGTCTATATCACATCATCGAACTCACAGGAGTTTGAACGATGTAATATCGAACCATGAAGTTCAAAACCCAAGAATTAAGAAAACACAGAACAGCGATTTTTTTCCCAGGGAAAAAAATCACTCTTCTGGTACAAAAAAAAATTTACACTTTAAACTTAAACTAATATGGGGACTTTGCCCCCCACAACCCCCAATGTGGGGGGGCTGTGCCCCACACACACACCCTACTTAAATATACCAACTCCGAGACTGCACCACAGTGGAGGAAATAGCAAAGCCGCGAAAATGGCCCACTGATTTTTTTTTTCCCTGGGGAAAAAAATCGGTGTTCCGTGGCTTCGCTATTTTGTATTTCGAACATTTGGGTTCGATATTACAATGTTCTGACTCCTGTGAGTTCGACGTTGTAATATAGACTCCTTTAAAACACCTAGCCAGCTCCACTAAAAACATAAATACAAATTTTCAAGAGAAAACATTTTTCAGTTACTTTACACTACTTTTAAAGTGACAGAAAAAACAAGTGATCTGTTTAAAAGTACTTTACAGTCTTGAAAAAGTTCCTTAAAACACAACAATCCTTGCTTTAAAATAACATCCCTGAAGAAGAAAGTAATAAAACAGCAACAATATTAAGAAAAAGGATGTTTTGAAAATGGATTTTTTTTCGCCAAAGGGAACTTATCTGCCCAGCAAAGGAGAGCACAAACTTAGAGTATATCCTCAAGTCTCAGAGGAGCGTACTCTTTGGCAGCAGTAAAGCTCTGAAGGGCTTCATACCCAGACTTGTCTTTTAGTCAGCTCTGGTCAAGCTGCTTTTCAGTTCAGGCTCGTGGAAGCTACTGTGAAGCTTTGGAAGCTGACTGGCTGTTACATCCTTGGCAGGATATAACCTATGTAACTAAAGCTACCGCAGCGGGAAATCCATATGATGAACCTCTATCTTTTAACTCTGAACATTAGTGTAGGCCATCTGAACTCACAGCTGTTGCTCCTGAAATGACACAAACAAAAAAGTAGAACATTAGTACCAGATCTTGTTTATTTATTATCTTATGCTGTCAACACAAACTGTTTTAATACATTTTGTTTCATATTTTGGATGCCAACTACAGATCCCTCCTTCCATTCTACAAATCCACAGAGACAAAGAAATGGAAGTACTTGTTTGTCATGCTTCCCAAAATGTGGGATTTTAAACCTCTAACAAATGTATCCCTATTGTATATGTCAAGGTTCCTGGATGACCAGTAATCTTATTACTTTCTATCAGTTAAGTCATCAAGTCATGTGATGAAGCAAATTCTGTAGGTCAATACAAACTACATTGCATTTCCATCAGAATACCAAAACTGTGGCCAGCCAGTCTCACCAAGATCAACTTTATGAGACTCTTTTTCTAAGATTCAATCTGCTGTCTTCATAATTTCCAGTGACTCCAGATGGTAGGATCATGGCATACTTCTTGCAAACTATGACTACTACTGCAGTGATAAGAATGAGAAAAGTGGCATAATATGATGGTTTGAGGATGTCCAAAAAATGCACAGCTATTTTTGATACTGATAAAGCAAACTCAATGGATTTATATCAAGGGGGGAAACAGCAGAAATCCCTTCAGGGATCAGTGCATATATATATATTCTCCTACCATACTTGAATACACTACTTACCATACTTGAATACACTACTAGAGAAAAAATTAAAACATTTTTTTTCCAGAAAGGAACGAAAAAGCTTAAACATACCTACACTTGAGGAAACAATGGATGCTGTGCAGTGGCCACTGAGAACACTAGGCTAAATCAGACTACAGGAAACAACTATCTTTTGGACTGGGTGCAAATCAGTGATTTCAGTAAAATTTTAGTAAACTGTTCATACGTTCATAGGTAGGTACTAGGCTATTAGCCCAAGGGCCTAGGTAAGCCTAGCCAACAAGGTTCCCTGGCTTACGCCACCCAAGAAAGTTAATTTCCTGTGCCCCTGCCGAGCAGAGCCACAGAAGTGATCACTGGGGTGTATTTCCTATTTCCCATCCACTCATCAAGATTTTTCTTGAAGAGTGCTAATGAGGAACTTTGCTTGACATAGATAGGTAGGTAGCTTGTTCCAGAGTATAGGAAGTCTCTGGGAGAGAAATCTATCCCTCCAGCATGTTCTGTTTATTATGGTGACAAGGTTTAAGTCCCTAGAGCATGTAGCTTGGACGGATTGGGATTTCTTAAGGTGCAGCATGTTCAACAGCTCTGGGTTTAACATAGCTTTCTATGTTAGGCAGAGATCTCCTTGGAGTAGGCGATACGCTACAGAGTAAAGCTGGAGTTTTTTGAGACAGCCAGTGTAGGGAATCTGTTTGAAGCCAATAATCCTCTTTGTGAGGTACTTCTGTGGCCTTTCCAGCTGCTGCAGATGCCTTGTGAGGTACATTCCAAAAGGGGCGTTGTACTCTATAATGGGTCTAATGAGTGCCAGGTACAGGGAACAATGACCTCTTTTTTCCTGGATGAGAACCCTTTTGTGATGAGGTGTGCCACATAGAAGGATTTCCTGACTACTGTGGTGATGTGATTATCAAAGGAGAGACTACTGTCCACTTGGGTCCCAAGGTCTCTTATCACACATTTGGCGTTAAGTAGCCTGCCATTTATGTGGTAGTTCATGGGTACAGATTTTTTACCAAAGGGAATGGCAATGCACTTTTTGGCATTGAGCTTGAGGCCATGCCTCTGACACCAGGCATCTGTCTCAGTGAGGCCCTTCTGTAGGATGTCCACATCATTTGGGGACTCGACTATGGCTCCTAGTTTGCAGTCATCTGTGAACTTTGTTAGCCAGAGGCCATCCTTGTTAGCCTGTACTTCAGAGAAGTAGGTACCAAACAGGAGAGGTCTCAGGACTGAACCCTGTGGTACTCCACTTGTCAATGGTTTGAAGTCAGATTTGGAGTCTGCAACTTTTACAGTGTGGGTTCTGTCAGTGAGGCAGTTGGCAACCCATCTTGTGACGTAGGGATTTATATCTAATTTAGTGAGTTTAGCTATAATTCCAGAATGGGGGATGGTGTTGAAAGTCTTGGCGAGGTCAAGATAGGCTGTGTGAACCACCTTACCCTCGTCTACAGCTTTGGTGACTGCCTCAAAGAAGTTGATCAGGTGCAGAAAGCATGATCTGCCTTTCACAAACCCAAACTGGGTGAGGTCCAGAGTTTGGAGGTTACCAATGTCTTTGTTTATGAGTTCCATGATGATACATACGTTCCACGGCCTTGTAGACCAGGCTCGTCAGGCTAATAGGGCGACAGTTCCCAGTAGTGGCTCCCCCTCTGTGGAGTGGGATAACTGTTGCTGTGTGCCATTCAGTGGGCACAAAGCCTGACGTGAGACTATGACTGAACATGGTGATTAGGTGGGGAGCCAGTTTGTTCTGAAGTTCATGTAAAACACAGCCTGGGATGTTGTCCGGTCCCATGGATGTTGTATTTTTGGTTTTAGAGAGTGCAGCTTTTACCTGCATAGATGTGATTACAGGGACTCTGCATTCTTCCTGTACAGATACGGGCCCTTTTGGGGATAAGAGGGGGGTAAAGTTAGCACTGAACTTATCTGCCAGGATGTTGGTAATATCAGTTGGTTCTGTAATTTTTGTGCCGTTGTGCTGTAACTCAGAGCAGATCTGGGTGTTGCCATTGAGATTCTTGACATAGCTATAGAATTCTTTGTGGTTGCCCTTAGAATCAGTGGCAAGTTTGTTTTCGTAGCTAGCTTTGGAGGATCTTATAAGGGATCTCAGCTTCTGACCAGGGAGCTCCTCAACTCATGGGATTTTACTCTCTTTTGCAACAGTTTTTTCCTTCTGTTGTAGAGTTTGCTTATGGCAAGGGACCACCAGATTGGCTTCCTTTTTTTTGGAGGATAGCATCTTGATTCTGTTTGGAATAGCACGATCCATGCACTCGTGTAAGTGCTTATAGAGTGCATTTGTGTAGGATTCAGCAGTCCTAACTGTATTGTCCATCGGCATGGGTGTCATGAAGTTTGCCACTTCTGTCTTAAGAAGCATGAAGTTGGCTTTAGAGAAATGTTTTACCATGGTTTCCTTAATGGTGGTTGGGGGTGGGATGCGGATATCTAGGGTGATTAGCTTATGGTTGGATCTGACCAACGAGGAGTTAATTTCAGGTGTGGAAAACCGGTCACTCATGTTGGTAATGACTAGGTCTAAGATATTGTTGCCCTGGTGAGGGTGTGCATAAGTTCATCCAGGGCACTGGAATTTATGAATTCCAGGAAGCATTGAGTGAAGGAGTTGGTACATGAGTAGTTTTCCCAGTTAATGGTGGGGTAATTGAAATCACCTGTTATTAGGGTGTTTGGTTGAACCCTAATATTTTCTAGTATATCAAGAAAAGAGGAGTGGGAATCCTGGGGCATGGTGGGGGATCTGTAGCAAGCTACAATTTGGATTGCAGTTTTGCCCAGAGTTAGTTGCACTTGGATAACCTCGGATGCATTATGCTGCTCAACTAGCCTTGAGGTGTGGATATCCTTAATGAATATGGACACACCTCTGCCTTTGGTGTTCTGGTCCAGGTTAGATAGCCAAAAAGTGTGGTATGAGTTACAGCCTGGTAATGCAGGGGTGCTCTCTAGACCCTTGAACCAGGTCTTATTCACTGCACAGATATCAATGTTCTCCATTTTTAAGGTGTGCCTCGAATGAGTGCATTTTGAGATTTAGACTTCTAGCATTGAGTAGCATTACCCTCAGTTTTTGCTTGCCTGTTCCTGTTACGGTGGTGAATTTGTCATTTGAACCTTGCCTAAAAAAGGCACTATAGGGGCGGCCAGAGCATTAGCCAATATCCTGAATCCCAGGGGTGACAGGTGCAGGCCATCTCTGGCAAAGCATCGTGGTCTGTCGACCATGTCGTCCCAGGCAGACAGATACTGGATCCCCTTAGAATGACACCAGAAGCTTAGCCAATTGTTGAAGTCAATTATTTTGTCCTTGTACTGCGGTATCATTCTGGGTGATGGCAGGATGCTACTCAGGGCTGGAGTCATACTTGCCTGGGCTGCAAGATTGCAAAGCTCTTCCACTCCTCTTTTCATGTAGTCCAGGGAGGTACGTCTCAGTTGCTCACACCAACATGGACAATGACAGAGTCATATTTGTACTTGTTATGGAGTGACCTGAGTGTGTGGGTTATGTAGTGGATCCTGGCACCTGACAAGCAGCTGACAGTAACATTCTCCTTGTTTAGCCTGGTGAGTGGGACATCAGTGTGCCTGACTATAGAGTCACCTATGACTAGTGTGTTGGGTACGTTGGTTTGCCTTATGGGCTGTGATTTATTGGCACACTGAGTCTGTGGGCTATGTGGCATCTGGATTGTGTTGTGTTAGGGGTGGAGGTTGCTTACGTTTCTGCTTTGGAGGTCTCTGTTGCTTGAGCAGATTATTATTGAGAGCCTCTGCGAATGTTTTTGTGTTTCTTTGTGTGGATTTTGGTGGTGTAGGTTTAGTAGGACTATGTGATGAGTGTGGTGTGATGCAAGTGTTTACCTTCTCCTCTTGATTGTCAAGTTCAGTCTTGGCTGGAGAGAGCTTTACCTCCAGTTTAGCTAGATAAATGCATCTCTCACAGTTTGTTTACTGTCTTATGACTGGCTTTTAGTCTGAGTGGCCATTCTGACACTTTCACCCTGACTGAGAAGAGACATAAACCATGGCACTCCTGTATCTAAAGAAGGTAATTCTCCACAACAGTCACTTATACAATAAATGCTGAGCTTAGCATAGCCAACAGGACTCCAGTCACTCAGTAATGCAGTCTTGCTTCTTCAAATAATACCATGTTATACTGTCTATGTCTCTACCAGATAAATACTTTTTCTCAAAACCAGTGAGGATATGGTAACATTAAGCAACTTATGCCTCAAAATCTATCTTTCTAGAATCTGACCAAAATTCTTTTAAACAAACCATGTCTCAAAATAAGCTAGTGGCCTACAAATCAAACAGTGCATAAAGGAGGACACAGCTGCTAAGATCCAATATTCAAGTGCTAAGCAGTACCATCCATCAATTTTCAAACACCCAATTTATCCATTTCAGGGCTAATGGGAGCCTATCCCAGCAAGCAAAGGGCATAAAGCAGGAACCAAATGAAGATGAAATGCCAGTTTACAGGACACAACGTAAGTCTCATGTACTCCTCATGCACAGGAGGGGACAATATTAGCATTATCAATCTACATACACTTTGGAGTGTGGAAGGAAATCAGAGACCCTGGTAAAAACAAATGTGAATAGAGGATGGACAGGCAAACTCTTCAAAGAAGCATCCTTGCCAGGAATGAACCTTGAGGTAACTCTAACTGTTGTAATGATGTTCCACCTTAAGTAACTTTTTAAAAGCTGATGTTTCCCACAAAATGCAGACATACTTACTAGAACATTGTGAATGAAGCGACCATCATTTGCCCTTCAGCAATGGCCAATGCCTCTATTAGTGTCCATTACACTTCTAGTATGTACCTTACAGCGGGTCAATACCTTTGACTGTAATATTCTCATAAGAAAGAAAACGCAGATAAAACATTCCTCATACTTTCACAATTCGTCCAAATAAACTTTTACATATAAGCCTGACAATTCAAAATTCTGAAAATCAAAGTTACAGAAGTATACACTTTTTTCCATACCTATAGATAATTTTCCCACCCTTATCCCCAGAGATGGGCACAACATTCTAACACGATAGGGGAAACCTTCACAGCTTCCTCTTCCAGGATTGACAACTGCCGCAGATGACGTGGCTAACCCCTGGTCCTCAGTGGTTGTAGGTGCTGCACCACAGGGATCTGGGGTAAAACATGAGTTGTCTGGGATACAACAAATGGCCACAGCAGAGTCACCCAAATATGACTGAGGCAAATTGCTAGCCTGCTCTGGTGGCAAAGGCTGTCTGCTTAAATTTTTCTTTTTGTGGCCGGAAGATGGACCGACCATGGGACTGGTAGTCTGTTTGACGGTCAAGATGAAAATGGTGCCTCTTTCCCTGGGAAGACAAGCAGCACTTGCCAGTAAACACTACCAGTCCACAAAAGTTACTTTTTTACAGAAAAAAAACAGAGCAAAAAGCACTTTGAAACACTATGCCAGTCCCACAAAAGAAATATAAACACAATTTCTCCACAGAAAAAAAATGTTTTCAGTTACTCTACACTACTCTCAGACTAACAGAGAAAACAAGTGCTCCATTTAAAAGTATGTTATATTGTAGAGACAGTCTGTTAAAACATAACACTCCTAACTTTAAAATAACTTTCCTGAAGAGGACAGTAATAAAACATTAACAAAGTTAAGAAAATGGAAGTTATTTTCCCCAAAGGGAACTTATATGCCCAGCAAAGGAAAGCACAAGTCAGCTGTCCATCCTTGAAAATCTCAGAGGAGTGTACTCTTTGGCGGCAGTAAAACTCTGAGGGGCTTTGCACCCAGACTTGTCTTTTGGATGGCTCAGCTTGAGCTGCTTGACAGTTTGAGCACATGGAAGGTGCCCTGAAGCTTTAAAAGCTGTCTGGTTGTTATATCCTTGGTAGAATATAACCCATATAGATAAGGCTCATATAGCAATGGCTACTGCAGAAATGATCAATATGGTGAACATCACTCCCATTAATGAAACATTTCTACTCATAAGAGATGCAGGTTTCAATTGTGCAAACCTTTTAACTACTCAGCAACTCACATGGATCTACTCTTCTTTATTACAGAATGATGTTGCAAAACTTGTAAACTAAAATAAATAAGCCATATGTGCCTTTAAAACCATCTCTAAGCTACTATTTCCCCATCCCTTTCTAGGAAAGTTTTTGATGAGCTGTACTGCTGTTCAAAACTGAAACATGGCCTCCTACCAAACAGTGAGGGCCTTAGAATGAAATATAGTCAAACTGTAGATGCTATAAAACAAAGCATTTTGATTATGCTCTTTTCATACATCTGTGAATACCAGAGCATGACTGCAATGAACTAACTTCATCCCCCTGTCCTAAAAAACAAACTTCATATAAGCACCCAGAGCCACACACCTCAAAACCAAGTGTACATCTAAGTCAGCTGTGAAACTTACAGCAGCCCTACTTAACAATTACTGGATGGAGTCCTGAAATGTGCCTGAGCACTGGCTGGTGCCAACAGAAAAATCATTCATTTAGAGGCTGTCACCAAAGGTGAAAATCAAATCCTGCACCTTATGTCTGTGTGGTAAGCACCTTACCCATTATGTCAACCCCTGTGTAGAAATCTAGAAGATTCAGTGAGTTCTTCCATGTGAAACCTCAGCAATTATCCCAGAATTCCACACAGGAATTAGGGGTTGGCATAATGGATAAGGGGTTTACCTCACAGACACAGGTAAAGGAACTGATTTTTACCTATGATGATTGTCTTCTTATTGGCTAGGCATGTATTACTTTGCAGACTGATTGCCTAGTATGAACCTATAAACTGTGAACTAAATACTTTTTCACAGCAACACATTAAAAGTTTGAACAAACTAACATAGAAACTTAGATTACCATATTCAGAAATCTGTAATGATCTTTATTTGTTTGCAACTTCTTGAAGTGGACTTTAAACAGATAAGTAAATAATTTAACTTTATGTTTTTATTTCTATTCATTTACAGGTGAGCAGAATGAACACAATAACCTTTTGTTCAGTCATGACCCATTATTGAAAGACAAGAACATAAATCACATTATGAAGTGTATATCCAACAGCAGTCATTTCATGGATGTTTCCAGTTCTTTCACCCCTGCTAATTTAAGTAATACATGGGACTAAGAATTTAGACATGACTCTCCAAGTGTGGTAAGTACCTGCAGAGTAATACTGGCACATTGTCCCTGAATAGAGATATGTATTTACTTGGGAGTGGAAATCAGTTTAGCTTTTTAATACAGGAAGGGACTGAGTTCCAAAATCTAACAGAAAATGAAAAGAAAAAGTTAATTCTGTCATGTCCTAACTAGAATAGGGAATATTTCCATGTGTAGTAAAAAACAGCACTCGCTTCAAATATTAATACTAATGTACAACCATCTCATTGTAAAGTATACTGGCTACTATCGCACATACATGTAACTAAAACACAGACGGCAAATATCATACAATCAACTAAATGATTTAATATATACAGCACATCCATGTATACTTTGAATAGATGTACTAACTGCTATCTCCTTGCTATGTATGAAAAGGCAAGTATTGTAGCAGAAAACAAAAATCTTCACGCAGCTAATTTCATCAGCAATTAGCTTTTTCACATAGCTAACTGCTGGTGGAACTGGAACACTGCCAAATACCATACACTTGTTTATTCCATTAACATCTGTTGGTGTCTATCAGCATCCAAATGTACTTCAGCAAGTTTACTACTGAAGCAAAGGTATAATAAACGGATTATGATGGGTCTCTGGCTATAATCAGCCTCTTATGTATTTAAAGCATAGGAAGTCAAGAAACAAATAAAGACACAACAGGCACCCAAAGAGTGAATAAACCTGCTGTTGCTTTCACCTACAGGCTCGTGGCTTTATTACCTCCTGTCTCTTTGGGTGCCTGTTGTGTTTTTATTGGTTCTTGGTTCTGTGGCACCCTTTCCTTGGAGTTCTTTGGTTATAGGAAGTCAAGGAATTAGTCTGCACAGCACAGTGATGCTCCCCTGATAGCTTCTTTTTTAGCTGCTGCTGGATTCACAACTGAATCAAAAACAGGTCTTTTACTCCACTAAAGATGATTCTCAGAAGAGGTAAGCACCTTATGTTTGTGAGAGACTGATTCCACACGAAGATTCTGTCAAGTACTCAGCGAGACTATATAAACAAGACAATCAGCAGAAGAGACCACCCAGGAAGTAGATGGGCCAGCTCTGAAAGCCTTAAAAATGCCTCCTCGTCCGTGGTTAAAGGGTATCAGTGGGCCAGTTCCAAAATGAAATGCACATGTGCTACAAGACACATGACTCAACCAGTGCATTTCATTTTGGTTATTAATTTCTTGGCACTAGAAGCTCGTCTGTGTTTGTGTGTGTCAGTTCCCCCTTTGCCTCTGTAATTCCGTTAACTCACTAAAACTGGTGTCTGAGAGGGAGTTCTATAGGACCCATTCCCTACATCAAGATTGGTGTCCTCAGTGAAGAGCTTCTGCAAAGAGTCTATGTACCTCCTTCCGAACTTACACTTTCTGTGCACTTTAGATGGATACAAAGGTGAAAAGTCAGATGTGTTCCTTGTCCCTTGAGGAAAAAAAAATTGAGGTTATCAGAACCAGGCCACCCTTGGGAAGAATTACGAGTGCTGGTGGCTACAGATACACTAGGTAGTCTGAAGGGATCTAAGTTATCAGAGATGTCCCCTTTAGATGTGCACTTTAGATGGATACAAAGGTGAAAAGTCAGATGTGTTCCTTGTCCCTTGAGGAAAAAAAATTGAGGTCATCAGAACCAGGCCACCCTTGGGAAGAATTACGAGTGCTGGTGGCTACAGATACACTAGGTAGTCTGAAGGGATCTAAGTTATCAGAGATGTCCCCTTCCTGTGTAGACTGATGGGCTAAGATCTTCTCAAAAGTTTCAAAAGTTGATATCAAACCTGAAGGCACAGAGGAAACAATGATCCAGTCTTTAACTAAAATCTACAGTAGGAGGATCAGAGGAATGTATCCCTGGAGCTTAGGGTCTGTCTGGATCTGAAGTGGAGATGAGCACTGAGTTGTTGAGGACCAAAGCACTGGAGGGCAAAGATATACCTGAATACATTGCAGCAGACTCTGGTCCTAGATGGCCAGTGCTGACCCACTGGTTCCAGGATCCACTTGGTTCCAAAGACTTCAGAGTCAAACAGATCAGAGGAATTGTCATCAAAGACCCCACTGTTGTTAAAAGTGACAGAAACCTCAGCTCCAAAACCATTGAGTCTAAGATTGTAACCAATGAAGCAGAAAAAGTAAGGTGAGTAGATCATGTCAGCCCTCAGTCTAGAGGGGGAGGGGATGACATCCATATCTACTTGAGCTTTCATAAAGGCTCTCATCATTCAAGATTTAATGGACTTTATGGATGCCGTAGAGGGAGGCCTGGAGCTCAAGAATCTTGAAAAATCCCTTTCTGAAGACTGAGATCTTTTAAAGAAAGTCATTTAAGGTTATGATCCATGATGATAATGGTCTTGGAGTCACTGGAGGATGGGGCTGAATTGGACTGAAAAGGTGAGAACTGAAGATGGAGAAAGTGCCAGAGTCTTAGCAATCATAGGATCCAGGGTAGACAAACTTGGAGTGTCCACAGATCTCTCTTTTCTTTTTCTTTTTTTCATTTTCTGTGTCTGCCATCATCCTTGTCTTAATATTTTTTTTTACCTCTAGCCTTAGTTTTGTCTTTCTCTCTTTCTTTCTCTTTTGGCTTTGAAACCTTCTTCTTAGCACCTCTGTGTAGCTGAGGTGTCAAAGCTGAAGTGAAGGAATATCCAGCTGAAACTCTTATTGAACAGGGGAGAAGACCCTTGGAATTAACTTGTTCTTTCTATAAAGAAGAAACTATTGGTGGTAGGAAAAACAAATATTTCCTGAAACATCCAAGCGTTCAAGAACAAGGCAAGTTACGCATTGAGACTGAAGATCTTAAGGGAAATTTTATGATAACACAAACTCACACAAGAATGGAGTTGTGTGCAATAACAAACACTAGATGGTGTGTACTGGGGGAAAGCTATATAGGCCAACCACTTTGAGCATCAACTGTGGTGCACAGTATCCTCTAGACAGGAGAACACAGATAACAACCTGTATGTGCTGTGTCAGGGCTAGCTGCTCAGTGGTGTAAAAATTGGTTCTAGATTCAAGCACATCGACTAATGCTGCCAAAAATGGGCAAGGGTATTTGTCAATGATAACTGAGTTAAGGACCTGGCCTACTATGGCCAACTCCAGGGATCCATGCTAATGTTAGGAGGGGTCTATGTGTCTCTATTGGCCACTGTGTGACCACCATACAACCACAAGCTACTGGCCAACCAGTGGCCAGTCACCTGGCTTGGGCTACCCGGGATAGCTCTGATAAGCAAAAGCTGGAAGCAAAACCAATCAACCTGCCAAACATGAACTAAGGATTGACGCATTCAGTGTGGGTTCACTGAGAGGATGTAGCTTGGAAGTAGATAACATGATGGTAAGGATGAAGCTGAATATCCTCTGTATCCAGGAAACAAGATGAAAGGGCAGTGCAACAAAGTCAGTTGGCTTGGGATCCAAAGACTACTATTCAGGGTGAGGACAGACTAAAAATAGTTTGAAAATTGTGGTGAGGCAGAGTCTTCACAAAACATTAATGAATACCATCAGAATTAGTGACATACCCACTGCAATCAGACTTCATTATAACGATAGGGCAGTTTCATAATTTCAGCCTATGCTCCACAGCAGAGTTGTGACAGGAAGTAAAAGAATGCATTGAGTCAGCAGTTGCAGGTCCTATTAGATGAAGCATGACAAATTAATTATTGTTAATAATGGAGGACGTGAATGCACTTAACAGGAAAAACAGAACGGGATATGAGAACTGTCTGGAATTACGTGGATGGGGTAACAGGAATAAAGAAGGAGGGTCTTTTCTAGAATTCAGTCTGCCAAATGGTTTGAGGGTAACCAACATATGGTTCAGTCAGAGGTAGAAAAGACAGACCAAGCTAAGATGGAATGCTGGCTGGCTAACAAAGAGGCTAAGAGAGCAATTACAATTGCAAAGAACAAGATATCAGAGACACTCTACCAGTTTTTGGAAAGGGACTCAGTGAATAGCACAAATAAACTCTATCAGGTTGCAAAGATAAAAAGATAAAGAAGATAATCATCAGACACCCTTCATAGCAACAATAAGCTAAGCAATCCACAGGACAAAGACAGATGGAAGGAGTACTTTCAGCAGTTGCTGAATGAAGAAAACCCTACAGAAGCTGTACTGCTCCAGATAGACACAGCCTATGATGAAAGAAGAGGATCCCACCTTACAAAGCCTATGATGAAAGAAGAGGATCCCACCTTAGAAGTAGTAATAAAAGCACTAATGAAAATGAAGTCAGAGAAAGCTACAGGCTTAGATGATGCCACAGCAGATATGATCAAGATGTTGGGTGAGTAGGAGTGAAATGGCTCCTGAGAGTACTCAAAGCAGTATGGAGAGAAAGCTGTATCCCAGATGACTGGAGAATAAGCATTCTAGTAAGGTATATAAGAACAAAGGGGACAGTCACAATTGTGGTCTGTATAGAGGGATCAAACTCCTGTCATACTGCATGAAAATAGTGGAGAAGGTGACAGATAAATGATATACAGATAAGAAGAAAGTATGATGGGAGGTGAGCAGTTTGGATTTAGATCAGGAAGCAGCACAACTGACCCAATTTTTGAAGTATGACAGATAACTGAGAGGAAGTTAGAGATGATGAAAAAGTTGAAATGGGCATTCCTAGACTTGGAGAAGGCATATGAGAAGGTTTTAAGAAATATGATTTGGACAGTCCTGCTATGGTTTGAAGTCCTGGAACATTCATAAAATTAGTGCAGGCTATGTACAAGGACCAGTAACATAAGTATGAGCAGTGTTTGGACGCATACACAGGGGGTGCCAGTGGGAGTGGATGTGCATCAGGGTTCAGCTATGAACCCATTGCTATTCAAGCTGGTGATGGATTATATCAGCAGACAGGTTGGAGGGAACACATCAACAAAGCTGCACTATACAGATGATGAGGTATTACAGGCAACTCTAAACAAGAAATCCAGCAAATGACAGAGCAATGGAATGCAAAACAGAAGGCATATGGGATGAAACTGGACAGATAAAAAAGTTGTAATGGCAGCAAATGGGGATATCAGAAGAAGCTGAAAATTGAAATAAAAAGGAAAACAGTAGAACAGGTTAATGGCTTCTAGTGTCTGGAAGGGGTGGCTGAGGGGAAGGGTAGTCTGAGTGATGAGATCAAAGTAGCTAACTGGCACAGAGTGTCAGGGGTAGTGTGACAGTAGAAAGCCAAAGAAGCTAAAAAGTAAATTGTACAAAAAGGGGTGCGACTAGTACTACTGTGGGGTACAGAAACCTCAGCAACAAAGACAGTGCAGCTGAGGAAGCTAGAGGTGATGTAGTTGAAATGCCTGAGACTGGTGATAGGATGCACACTGTGAGACAGGCAAATAAATGAGGACATTACAGTAGAAGTTCAAGTGGCTCCAATTGCAGAGAATGTCAAAGAGAAAATATTCTGGTGGATGAGGCACATGTGCAGGAAACCAGAAAATAATCTGATGAAGAAGATTTGGGACAGAGAGGAAGAAGGCAGTAGGAAACAAGGGCACCCGGAAAAGAGATGGATAGAAAGTGTGAGAGTAGACCAGTGACAGTCAGGCATGAGTAAAGAAGAAGGTAGGAGAGTGGCATTAAATCAAGAGAGGTGGCAACAGGTGAAGCAGCACCCTGATTCCATCTAGAAAATGGAGAAAAAGGAAGTTGACGATGACAATGATGATGACTTTAGGCACTTCTTAATACCTGAAGCCTTATCCATACTACTACTACTACTGCTAATAATAATGAGACAGACAAAATTGAGAATACACGTTTGGGTAGGCTTTGGTAAGGAGAGAGAAGGAATTTAAGGTAAATTTGTGGTAAACTTTGTAGAAAATTTTTGAAAAACCCATAGGAAAGGGAATAAGTACAATCCAAGAAAAAAGAAATTGAATATTGTATAACAAAATCTTTCATTTCTCTGAAGTAACTGCTCGAGCGGAGCACTGGAGAACTGTGCCTGTCTAGCTACAACTTGTAATTTTGATCTGAGGAGTAGTCTTAGTTCATAGCATTATGTGAAAGGGGAGGTCTATATCACTTTGTCGAATGCTTTATTCAGCGAATCACTATTTATTGAACTCACTTACGCAAAAGCTCATTTAAGCAAACAATTATTTCAGCAAAAATTCTCCAAGGGAAAAAACTAGTGGGCCAGCTACTGACTGTAACAAAAACTACACAATTTAAAACTCAGGAAAGTGAGGGGCTTCGCCCCCACATCCCTAAACTATACCAACTCCGAGATCGCACTACAGAGGAGAAAAGGACAAATTCCCAATGATGGCCAACCTTGTCTTTTCCCTGACAAAAAATTTTCTGCAACGATCATTCGCTTAAGTGGGCTTTCGCTTAAGTGAGTTTAATCAATAGTGATTCACTGAATATAGCATTCAACAAAGTGATACAGATCCAGGAAAGGGATAGCTCAAGTGTTGGAGAAGCTATGAAAATGTTGCCAGCTCATATCCTCTTCAAGGCAGATAACTCAAGCATTTGAGATGGACGGAGGGGACAATACAGGATCAAAAGCTAAATCATAAATCTTTCTATTGCATACAGGTATTTCACTTATTTTACAGCTCCACTGATCATTTATTTCTGACTTATCTTTGTTTTTGCTAGTTTCTGCAAAAAGTAAGAGTTAAGCATAGATAAGATTCACTCATTCACCTACTGCCATGTCTTTAGGATGTGAGATGGAACTACAAACATGGGCAAAGAGAGGATATGCAAACTCTGCACAGTAGGCACCACAGGTAGGAAATGAAGCAGAGGACCACACACCACAAGGTAGCAAAACTAACCTCTGTACTGCTGTGCTACCTTTAATCAAAAAACACAGTGTAAAACGTTTAATTGCTATTAACTCTGACACATACATTTCATATTCAGGATCAAATTTCAGTTTAGCTTTTTGGAGTAATACTTCTGCCCCTGTACATGACTTTCTATGCATGTCTTTGCTGCACCATCTGTATATATCTATAGCAATTGATCTATGATGTACCACAAAAATAGGCTTTGTTAGTTCAACTTTGACTTCACATTGATGCGCTTCAAATAAAATACCCACAAAAAATAAAATGTTCATTTGTACAAGCTGAACTCTTCACTTTTGTCTCATTGCTGTAATAACCACTGTGATATTTGAGTGCAGGATACACTGGGGATGTTTAATTTCAGTAATCAACTAACACGTGATGCACAATTTATAAGTATATCAGTTTTCTGAATTCTACCATTTCTTCTACCACATCAAAATGCATACATTACAGTAGCCAGTTCCCTTTCACACAGTTCATTATTTTTTCACAAGCATAATTCAGATTCTTAGCAAACTATCTTACATACTGTATCATTCAATGATTTTCTTGACTCAGGAATACTGCACTGCAGTTTCTTTTTTTACTAAATATTTTTTTATTATTTTAAATAAGATGTCTTAAGAAACATTACATGAAATAAAGATAAATAACATATTTACAATTCTAAAACATTACTAACTTCAAACCATTATATAACTATTTACATTGGTGTCTATGCAATTAACATTGAAATTCTATATTACATAAAGTTAAAAACATAAGATGATATATCTTCTTCGATCTTTTCGAGTATTTCCAGTACTTTCATCCAAGAGTAATAGTAAGAAGTAGATCTTTTAGTTCTGTTCTTCACTGTTAATATTTCCATGTGAGCAACTGTTAAATTCTCAAATTCCTTGAACATAGGAGAAGCCTAATTTTTCCAGTGTATAGTTATGATTTTACGTGAAATTGCCAAAAGTGACCATAGGATTTTAGTGTCTTTTTTTGTTACACAGTTTGGAATAGGAGAGTTGAATAAAATTAATGACTTTGTTAATTGAAAATTATCATTATAAACAGTCTGAAAAAATAGTTAATGGATTTCCAGTATATATTGAGACATATACATTCATAAAAAACATGCTGCCAATCTGCTTTTATCTTGGTATGGCATCTCCAACATTGATCTTCAATAGAATACATTTTGGCTAACCTATGTGGTGTATAGAAACTTCTGTGTAGATATCTCCAAGTGAATAATTGCCAGTATTTTGATAATGTAGAAAATTTGGAAGATTTTAGAATATTACTTTTTCCTTCTTCAATTGGAGGATGGTGGTTTATTAAAGTATAATAATCCCAGTATGATTTTTCATGATAGTTTTTTGTTTTTTTAACAATTTTATAGCTATTAGACAAATAATCTGTACCCTGATAAGGCTGTTTTGTGATAAGAATAAGGTATTCAATGAATTTTGGAGCTTCATGTCTAACTGAAGGTTGCATTTGTTCTATTTTATTTATAAGAAAATGCCTTAGATTTTGTAAAAACAACCAATTGTCTTTATTTATATTATAGTTATAAATTATCTGTTCATTTGTTAGAATTTTCCCTTTCTCTATAAGTTGATGCCAAAAGAGTAATGTTTCTTCTTTAAGTATATTTATTTTAGATATTTGGAATGTATCTAGAATATTTGGTGTAAAGGCTATAGGGAAAATAAGAAAAATCCAATAATTAATATTTGGTATTTTGTTTATATATGTTTTTAACACTGAAAGTGTAGAGCTTATATAGTTTGTTGGCAATTTATTAATATTATTCCTTTTCCCTAAAAAATAATCTTTTAACATCCATATAAGGGGTGATGGCATTAGTATTAAGTTGTCTTGTATGTGATTATAATTGATTTCTATGTAAATCTGCTATGGGCTTGTTTCCATATAGGTGTGTATGAATTATTTAACCATAGTGTTATATTTTTAATAACGGATGAGGTAATATATAAATCAATATCCGGTTAATTAATTCCACCATCTTCCCAATCTGGTAAATGTTTATTTAAGGCTATACAGGGTTTATTTGTAAACCATAGAAAATTTAAACTTAGTTTATTGTATCTTTGAATAATATATTTGGGAGGTGGCAATGAAAAATTTTGTATTAAGTATAATATTTTGGGAAATATGATTATTTTAATAAGATATAATCTGTCTACTGTTGAAAAGATATATTTATTCCAGTAACCAATTGTTTGTTCTATTTTGTCTAGTATTTTATTATAGTTAAATATTAGAGAATCTGTTAATTCATTGAGTAGATTTATTCCCAGATATAATAATTTACTTTCTGTTACTATATATTTGGAAAACCTTTTGTTTATATTATTTTTTTTTACAATTACAGGGCATAATTTTAGTTTTGTTTTCATTAAATTTTAAGCCTGAAATATTTTGAAATTTATTCATGGAGTTAAGTAGAGCATTCAAAGACTCATTTGCATCTGAGAGAGTTAATAGTATGTCATCAGCAAAGAGTTGGATTTTAAGGTTTAACATTTTATTACTACAAATGCCCTTTATGTTATTGTTTGATCTGATTTGATTTGCAAAGGGTTGTATGAGTAATGCAAATAACAATGGTGATAAAGGGCAACCTTGTTTAGTTCCCTTTTTGATTGTTATAGGGCCTGATCTATGCGATCCTAGTTTAACATATGTAGTAGATTTTTCATATAGTATTTGGATAAGATTATTAAAATTAGAAGGAAAGTTATATTCTTTTAAAACTAGTGAAAGAAAGTTCCAGTTAACCGAATCAAAAGCTTTATTAATATCGAATGAGATTACATTTAAATCTAGGACTTTATGTTTGCTATAGTCTATTAATGTTAATATTCTTTTAATATTATCTGAAGTATTTCTTCCTTTAATAAAACCTGTTTGATCTTTGTGAATTAAGAAAGGAAGAAAGTGATTGATCCTATCTGCGTATATAGCCATAAACATCTTATAGTCTATATTGAGTAATGATATTGGCCTATATGAGGAACACTGCTTCTCATCTTTATCTGGTTTAATAATTGGGGATATCAATTAATATTTCCAAGAGGGTGGTATATTCAAATCTTTCTTGACTATATCATATACTTTTAATAATAAGGATATGGCTTGATTGGGTATTAATTTATACATTTCTGGTAGCATATTGTCTGGGCCAGGTGCTTTATTTGTCTTGAGCTTTTTAATTTGTGATTTTAATTCTGTCATATTGATTGGTTTGCTTATAATGTCTATTTGTTCTTGTGTTAATTTAATATGAATATTATTTTCTAAGTATTTTTTTATATCCTTAGTAGGTGTATCTTGAGTGTTTATGGAATTATCAGTGTTAAATTGGAGTCTGAATGCTTCTAAAATATCATTTAGTTCTGTAACACTTTTGTTAGTATTAGGAATAAATATTTATTTTATTTCCTTAGATTTAATTATTTTTTTGTTCTATTAGTTAAGTGTCTCTTGTGTGCTGAATTAGTAGAGTATGAGTTTATTTTTATCTTTTCTAAGTTAATCATAATCTTATGATGTAACAATTCTGTATACTTCTTATTGATTTGTATAAGTTCTTGAACTTGAGTAGTATTACCCTTTTTATTTCCAGTTTCAATTTATCTGCTTTGTTTTGTAAGTCTAGCATATCTTTATTCCATAACCTCCTATTATTTATGTACCAGGATAATATTTCCCATATGTAACTGCTTTTAATGAATCCCAGACATATATTTCTGAAATATCTTCTGTGTAATTTATTTCTAGAAAATTATCCTAGTAATGGGATGTGAATAAAATGGTGTAAGCTCTATATAAGACTATGGCATTATGATCAGATAAGGGACAATTTATAATTTTGACTTTGTCAATTTTTGTTATTAGGTCATTGGCAACATATATTCTATCAATTCTAAAGTTAGTTTTATATCTATGAGAACAAAATGTGAAGATTAGTGAGTCTGGTTCTGAAAATTCATTTATATTTTTTAAATACAATGTATCTAAATTTTGAGAGTGCTTTAGAGATAGGTTGTTTTCTTATTTTAGATTTAGAATCTGTATCTTTTTCATTCAGTATACAGTTGAAGTCTCCTGCCAATATCAGGCTACCCTTAGTTAAATGAATTATCTCTTCAAAGTGCTGTTTAACTGTTTTTAATCCTAGTCCTGGGATCCAATATAGATTTACTAATGTATAGATTCTATTATTTAATTCTATTGAAGCTAGACAAAACATACCTGATGTATCTTGATGAGTAGTAATTATTTTAGGTGTTATAGCTGAGTTGCGAAGTAGTATAGCTACTCCTCTTTTTTTGTTTTGTATTGAGAGTTTATTAGTACTTTGCAATTATTAATATTTAAGTTGTTTATATCTCTATCTAATAAGCGTGTCTCTTGTAAGAAGACTATTTGTGGTTTATGTAAGTTTATGTACTTGAATAGGCTTCTCCTTTTATTACTATTATTTAGACCATTAACATTTATGGATAAACATTTCATTTCCTAGTTTTGAGTTTGTTTTATGTGTGAGTTTATCGAAATATTGTTTATTCTTAGTTCCATCTTGGATACAGAATTCAAAAAGTTTTTCTTGAATGATTTTCGCATGTTTCTGAGTGACACCAAAGTGATAGAATAAAATAAAAAAAACAAAGAACTTCCAAACTTGTAATTCTTAACCTTAAAAACCATTCCCTATCGCTATGAGGTAATATACCTCTTTGTTTGGTTAGTGAATCTAACCAAACAAACTTTCTACCCTCACAAATAATATTTGGATCAGTTTCTCTTATCCTCTTAGTTTTTAAATAAAGATAATTGAATGATATATTAAGATAATCTAATCAGCTAAAATATATAAATATATTCTTTAGTCTTATCTTACTGTAATTCAATAATACTTATTTCTAATCAGGTTTCAAAAAGGTACAAATATTTAGATTAAAGTAGTATCATTTCAAAATAGTTTAGCGTATTAATAAAAATCATGTTAAAATCTATAACTGTATGTTGCAGACATCTGTTGAAAACTATTTACTGACATTACTGTACAATACAATACCATTGTTGTGTAAATGTTTTAGACTACTCAAGTCCGAAACCAGTGTTTAAATTAGTATTTGCAAAGCCATATTGGAATAAAAACATGAATAGTTCTGAAACCACATCATATTTCATGTTTAACATAAACTGAAATGCAATACAATGTACAAGTATATTAATATTTCTTTAGTAGACATTAAATATGTTTCTCTGATTGCATTTTTCAGCTTTTCAAAGACAATTCCCATGGCTGGAGACAACAAGATCAAAATTTAGACATCTCCCTTATCCAAGAGACTACTTATAATGTTGTTACTTGATTGAGTATTTTGTTGTTAACACTTTTATCAACTTTCAGAGGGACTTTGTATAATCAAAAAGACACAGTACAGAGATAAACCTACAGTGCACTTGACCACATTTTCAAAGCAAACGTCTATGTATATCACATATTAACTCTTACAGCTTAGACTGACACTTAACCAGTGAGTTTATCTGCTGACAATAAGTGCTAGAGATATAATTTTGGCTTACTTAACACCAGTAATTTAATCTTATGATTGAATAAAAGTTTAAAAAAAAAAATAAAAAAATTTCATCTGCTTTTACTGTACTTGTTTCTACCTACTTTATTTTACTTTTGCATCATCTTAAAAGTACTCAATTGTATTTATTACTGCTTGGTGTAACTCATTCTAAGCCTTTTGGTTTAAACACTTGGGCTTCTGACCAGTTGTTTTGCACTGAGAGGGTTTGTGGTCTGCACTGTAGTCCTTCTAGGTTGGGAACTGCTGATTGAGGGCTCAGTGTCTGTTATTCTAAAAGTGTATTAATTCTGGTTTAAGCACTTGGGCTTTCAGGCCAGTTATTTTACATTAAGAGGGTTCGTGGTCTGCACTCTTGTGGGAGGAGAGGCTGGACTCTGCCCTTCTGAGCTGGGAATTTCTGGTTAAAGGCTTATAGTGCATGCATATCTGAACTGCTTCTTACTGAAGTTGGTGCCTTGTTTGCTGTGGCATAGACTGGATTTGGGCCTGCTGGATCTAGCTTTGTTTGTGTAACTTGAGCACTAATCCAGGCATTCTCTAAAGTATTCAATTGTATTTATTACTGCTTGGTAGTAACCTGATTAAAGTGTAGCTATCATTCTAAGTCTTTTGGATTAAGCACTTGGGCTTCAGACCAGTTGTTTTACATTAGGAAGGTTTGTGGCATGCACTGTGGTGGCAGGACAGGTAGCTTTCATCCTTCTAAGTTGGGAACTGCTGATTGAGAGCCCAGTGTCTGTTATTCTTAAAGTGTATTAGTTCTGGTTTAGGCACTTGGGCTTCAGGTCAGTTATTTTACATTAAGAAGGTTCGTGGTCTGCACTCTTGTGGGAGAAGAGGCTGGACTCTGCCCTTCTGAGCTGGGAATTTCTGGTTAAAGGTTTATAGTGCCTGAATATTTGAACTGTATCTTACTGAAATTGGTACACCTTGTTTGCTGTAGCATAGACTAGATCCAGGCCTGCTGAATCTAGCTTTGTTTATATGCTTGTTGTTTGTTTGCTTGTTATTTCCCTGGAAGGCTAATTCCACCTAATACGTGGCTTCTCAGCACTTCTGTGGATCACTAGTGATATCTGCATTGCTTACTGTACTTATTTCCTTGTTTCACTTGAAAGAAAGTTACTGTTTGTCGTTTTTGCACTTAAGTTACCTGGCACTTGCGCGCTAAAGCAATTATATAAGTCAGCACTAAAAATGAAAAGCACTACACCCTCACTCCCCACTGGCCCTTGTTTTCAATTATTAAGGAATTCCCAATATTATTCTAGTATGTCCAAAGGTCAGTTGTCAATCTCCTCTCCAGTCCAGCTGGTGAATCTGGGAATCTTGAGGCAATGTTACAACTGCCTCATGTACACAGACAACCCTCTCCTCCTCCCAACAAATTCCAACACATGTGAGAGATGCAACCATATAGCCAAACTGGAGGCTAAGCTCTCTCAACTCAGTACTGGCATAACCAGTCAGGAGGAGAAGGAAACCACACTCACTACAATTCCAGTCTCACATAGACCTACCATGACAGCAAACCAAACACATAATCACACAAAAACATACTGGAGGCTCTAAATAAAGATCTGCCTAAGCAGCAGAGACCTCCAAAGCAGACACCCAAGCAACCGCTACCCCAAAACAAAACACATGCAACACATATCTCACAAAGCCAGTGTGCTGAACAGTCACAGCCCTTAAGACTAAACAACACACCTGATACACTTGTAATAGGTGACTCTATCGTCAGGCACACTGTCGTCCCGCTCACCAGGCTGAACAAGGAGAGGGTCACGGTGAGCAGCCTGTCGGGCACTAGGATCCGCCACATAACACAAGCACTCAGGTCACTCCAAGGCAAGTACAAATATGACTCAGTCATTGTCCATGCTGGTGTGAATGACCTGAGACGTACCTCCCTGGACTACATGAAAAGAGACATAAAGGAGCTCTCTGAGCATGTAGCCCAGGCCGGTATGACCCTGACCTTGAGTAGCATCTTACCCTCACCAAGAATGATGCCACAATATGAAGACAAGATGATCAATTTCAATAATTGGCTTAAGTACTGGTGTCATTCAAAGGGGATCCAATGCCTGTCAGCTTGGGATGATATGCTCGACAAGCCACGAGGATTCACTAGGGACGGCTTGCACCTGTCACCCCTGGGCTTTCAGATATTGGCAAAGGCTCTTGCTACCCCCATAGTGCCTTTTTTAGGCAAGGCTCAAAAGACAAACCCACCTCCATAGGTATCACAAGGGATAAGAAACTAAGAGTAATGCTACTCAACGCCAGAAGTCTAAACCTCAAGATGCACGCACTCGAAACTCTCCTTAGCATGGAGAACATCAATATCTGTGCAGTAATAGAAACCTGGTTCAGGGCTCCCGAGAGCACCCCAGCACTACCAGGTTATACCTCATACCATGCTTTTCGGCCCCAAAACGTGGACCAAACCACAAAAGGAGGGGGAGTATCGATATTCATCAAAGATACCCACACCTCCAGGTTGGTGGCAAAGCATGAGGCATCAGAGACTATCCATGTGCAACTAACAGTGGGTAAAACTGCCTTCCAGTTTATAGCCTGCTGCAGACCACCCTCCCAAACCCAGGAACCCCACTCGGCCTTTCTGAGAACACTGGAAAATATGAAGGTCTCTCCAAACACCATTATATTGGGCGACTTCAACTACCCAAACATAGACTGGGAGCATTACTCTAGCTCCAACACCCTAGCCCAAAGGTTCCTAGAATTTATAAACTCAAATGCTATGGAACAACTTGTTACCACTCCCACAAGAGGGGAAAACATACTGGACCTGATCATCACCAACATGGGGACTCTATGCTCCAGACCAGAAGTGTATCCCTCACTGGTAAGATCAGACCATAAACTAATCTCACTGGATATTCACATCCCGACCCCACCCCCTGCCCAGAAAACCACAGTGAAAAACTTCTCTAAAGCAAATTTCACACTCCTCAAAACTGAGGTGGAATCCTTCAAAGCCCCCGGCCTGTGGAAAATACAGCCCAGACCGCAGAATCCTTTATAAACGCATTCTATGAACACCTTCAGGAATGCATGGATCATCAATCCCAAATAAAACCAAGACCCAATCCTCCAAAGGCAGGCGTCCTGTCTGGTGGACCCCAGCCATAAACAAACTATACAATAGAAGGAGGAAGCTACTAAATGATAGAGCAAAATCCCAAAAGGGAGGGCATCACTGATCAGTATTAGCAAAAACTACGGGCACTCATAAAATTGTCTAAGGCCAGCTTCAAGAGAAAAATTGCACAGGACACTAAGGATAATCACAAGGCTTTCTTTAATTATGTTAGGAACCTGGGTGGTAATTCCCAGATATGCTCAGAATTAGTCCAAAATTACAAAAATACACTGAACCCACAGACATTGCCAACATCCTAGCTGACAGGTTCAGCAAACTTCTCTGCCCCTCCCACCAAAAGGGCAAGTAACTATCCCAGCAGAGTGCTGCCCCTAACATCTCAGATGCTCAGGTAAGAGCCGCCCTCTCCAAAGCAAAAACACAGCATCAATGGGACCAGGCGGTGTCCCGGCTGCCCTACATGAACTCCAAGAAGAGCTAAACCCAAACATAAAACTACTGTTCAATCTCAGCCTTACTACAGGATATGTGCCCAAAGAGTGGCGTACAGCAACAGTGGTCCCTCTCCATAAAGGTGGTGCCTCAACGGATCCTGGAAACTATCGCCCCATAAGCCTAACTAGCTTGGTCTGCAAAGCTATGGAAAGGATCATCATGGACCTCATAAATAAAGATATTGGGGACCTACAGACACTGGATCCTACCCAGTTTGGCTTTGTTAAGGGCAGATCCTGCCTCTTAAACCTGGTTGATTTCTTTGAAACAGTCACCAAGGCCATTGACGAGGGAAGGTGGTCCACACAGCCTACCTGGACCTTGCAAAAGCCTTCGATACAATACCCCACTCGGGCATTATAGATAAGCTCACCAGCTTAAATATAAACCCCTATGTCACTAGATGGATTGCAAACTGGCTCAAGGACAGAACCCACATGGTTAGAATTGCTGGAGCCATGTCAGACTCCAAACCAGTTACAAGTGGTGTCCCACAAGGCTCAGTCCTGGGACCTCTCTTGTTCGGTATATATTTCTCGGAGGTACAGGCCAACACGGAAGGACTGTGGCTGACCAAGTTTGCAGATGACTGCAAACTGGGCCATAATCGACTCTCCAGCCGACACAAGCATCCTCCAAAAGGGCCTCATAGAAACAGACAACTGGTGCCAGAGCCATGGCCTCAAGCTAAATGCCAAAAGTGTATAGTCATCCCTTTGGCAAAACAAAGTGCCCACAAATTACCACATAGGTGGTAATCCATTAAGTACAGAAGAAGTAATTAGGGACCTGGGGACCCAAGTTGATAGCAATCTCTCATTTGACAACCACGTGGCCAAAGTGGTTAGAAAAACATTTTATATAGCCCATCTAATCATGAAGGGATTCACATCTAGATCAGGGGAGGTCATCGTGCCTCTTTACTCATCCCTCATCAGGCCCATAATTGAGTACAATGCCCCTTTTGGGATGTACCTTACCAGACACCTGCAGCAACTGGAAAGACCCCAAAAGTACCTCACCAAGAGGATCAAAGGGCCATATGCTGCCCGGTTAAAGAAACTCCAGCTCTACTCAGTGGCATACTGCCTGTTCAGAGGCGATCTGTGCCTGACGTATAAAGCCATGTCCAACCCGGAATTAATGGACATGCTGCACCTCAGAAAATCCAAATCCCATCGAGCTATGCGCTCGAGAGACTTGAACCTCAGCACTGAAATAAATAGGACATGCTTGAGGGACAGATTCATAACCCAGAGACTCCCTTCACTCTGGAATAAAATCCCAGTCCAGGTTAGGCAGAGTCCCTCATTGACTCTCTTCAAGAGGAATCTTGATGAGTGGATGGGAGATCATAGGTTTACCCCAGGTATCACTTCTGTGTCACTGTTAGACAGAGGCACAGTATACAAACCTCGAAAAAGGGCATAGCAAAATAAATTTAAAATGGGTGGCGAAAGCCAAACACATTCTGCCTAGGTTTATAAATGCCCTACGGCAGATAGCCTAGTATGAACCTATAAAATTAAACATCCGGAGCTTCTCATTATAGTATTTTAAAAGTATACTGGAGAACATATCAAAATAATGGAAGCTGCTAAGATTTAAACTATTATGTATGAAAATGTTACAGGTTAAAATTCCTAACCCAATTTGCAGTAAATAGACAAAATGTATTTAAACTATGGGGTAATACCTTTATTACTTCAGAAAGGTGATTAAGATGCTTGTTTTTCCTCTAACATCAGAGGATAGCTATGGTGATCCATGCACTGCAAGAGTATTATTTATCCTGGTAATTGCTTTAGAACTGTAAATAGAAATATTTAATTCAAATAATTAACTGGCATTACAACGTTTCTCAGAAAAAGTTGTTTTCCAGTTACTGACTAGATAGAACGCATCATTGAGAGGATACACTTATCAAATGTCAAGTGCTTTAGTTATAATATAAGTGTCCCCTCAAATTAATCCCTGATGAATTTACTGCTTACTAAACTTGCAGACTAATATTGGTGTCTTTTCATGTAGTCATATTGGAACATGAAAATACAGGTCTGCTGATCAGGAACAATCAGGCTCTCAACTGCTAGACAATGCTATACATTTGTCTGCAGAAAGGTTTGAGAATTAAGGTTGCATTGTCAAGCATTTTTGTTTTGCACTGCATTTTCAATACTCAACAGTCCCTAGAAAGAATGGCTTAACTGACTACAAACTTGAAAATTATATGTTTGATTTTGATGTCCTCTTTAATTTTCTCAAGCATCTATATCCGTTTTCTGCCAGTACTAATCTTGTTTTAGTTCACTGCACAATGATTCTGTCAATTCCAAAATGTGCGCATTATAATTCCCAATGCATTTCGATGGCTTGAGAAATTTCATTAGCTCTGTTTTGATCTGTGGTTTGATGATTCTCATAACTTTACTTATTCATTTGGTCATACAGGGGGATTCAATAAAGCCTACATGGTCATTTTTCACAGTGTGCGCATTGCAGCATGATGAGTCCGCACCCTCATGCAAACAAGGTAAACAGTGTGGCATGCAAATTACAGCATAAGCAGTTGAATTACATTCTAATTAACCAATCTAACACAGTGGAGCTATTCAACAAGCTATAAAGCAACTGTGTATACTCCATGCTGGTGTTCCCTGTGAATTCCAAAACTTAAGGAACACAGCCACTGAAAGGAGTCCACACGGACATAATAAAAACTGAAAGGTGTGAGATTTCTACAGAACTGACCTTAACAAGTGACAGCATTAGATACAGGCTGGATGCAACAAAAGGAGAGTAACAACAGCAACATGTTTTTTATGCCATAACAGAAATTCAGCTTTGCTCCTCCACCCCCATATGAACAGTATACTTGTAAGTAATGCAGACAGATAAAAGTGTAAAAGTGTGTGCTAATCAAAATAAATACAAAAAACATTAAACAGACTATTCATAGTCACAGATCAGCATATGCAATATGTAGCTGATGAAATGCAGGCATATCATCTAAAAATCAGTACTCGTCTTTGCAGATATATCCCAAAGTTTACCCTCTCTTCTGTGTTCAACGTATAAACAGTTTGGCTTCCCTTTAGGTTCCCTAGCTACATGGTTGCCATCTGGTGTAGATTCAGGGCTGTCAGCACAGTGAGGGCATGGTGAAGATGCAAATGAGGTCTGAACTCATCAGAATTGCAGAATCACAAAACATTGGATCCATTTAGGAATGTAAACATAGTTCAGACACTCTCTCTAAGTTTGTGGTTAATGTATGGCAACTGTGAATGCTTACATCAAGTGGGTATGACAGGTTAAGACTTACAAAAGTGTTACATGTATGTCTGTCAAGGTAGGAAATGCAAGTAAGCAGCACACAATTCACAGGTTCTGTTTCATTAACAACCAACCTCCTCTTCATTTGTTGGCAAACTGTGTTTTCTCTGTCTTTTTTTATTATTTTTGGCCATTGTTTGCACGATGCAGCGCTTAGCGCAATCATGGGAAATGGAGGAATGAATGGAAGTTTTGGCTGTGCTTATCTTGTTTGCATGGTGTTGCACGACAGGCAAAAAGGAGACCTTAAGAATGATTAGCAAATAAGGGAATGTCATGTAACTATTCCAGTGGCAGTACTGCTAAAGTATGACAGTACGGAGTCCGCAGAATAGACCTGCTACTTAAAGGAAAACTCTACCCTAGAACTAAAAACAAATATTTTTTTTCACTCTGTCTTTGTTCCCTGACCTATTGTAACACCTCAGAATCACTCTGATTGCTTTATTTGTAGTTTTAACCTATTTTCCACAACATAGCTACCAATGAGGCTTGATGTATCAATGTGATCTTGTTCTCCCTCATCCCTTTCTCTTTCCTATAATGCTTTGTATGACTCATGCCAGACATAAGGAAGTAACTGTGAATTCTCATGCCACTGACATATAATGGGATTTGTGTGAGTCACTGTCATCTTCTATACCTTCTGTAAAAGGAGTGCTTCTTTTCTGTCTCTAAAAAAAAAAAAAAAAAAGGGAAGGGTCCCTGTGGGTCCCACAAACTTTACAACAAAAGGAAAACTTGAAACTTTTGCAGCAAAAAAGGAAAAAAAAAACTCCTTACTAGCCCTTCCTTAGACTGAGAAGAAACTGAAAAACCTCATAAGCTAGTTATGAAAATAAAAAAATAAAAATGAAAAATAAAAAACCAAAAAAGAACAATATAAAAATGTCAAATAACTAATGGCAATGCTCAGATCTGCTGGCAATAAAAACAGAATGGCAATATATATATAAAACAAGGATATTGCCACATCAAATGCACTCTCTAAAGCCAAGAATACAGCATCCATGGGACCAGATGACATCCCCCTGCTGTACTATATGAACTAACATATGAACTGGCACCTCACACCTAAGTCATGTTTAATCCTTGTTGGCATCTACTTCTCTGAAGTACAGGTCAACTAAGGACTCTCTGTTAACAAAGTTTTGCAGATGACTGCAAACTGGGAGCTATTATTGAATCAAATGATGTGGATACTACTCTAAAAGGGGGCCCAGAAACAGATGCCCTTTGGGAAAAACATGTATCCATGAATTACCATATAGGTGGCGCAGTACACTAAACACAGAAAGTGTAAGAGACTTAGGGACACAGGTGGACAGTGGTCTGGTCTTCGAGCAACCACCACATCGCACAACAGTCAGAAATCCTTCTACACACACCACATCACCACCTGGCAAATCTAGAAAGAAAAAAAGGAGGTCATTGTCCATGTCCCACTCATAATCATATTCATCCCCACAGAACACAAATTTCCATTTGGTATGCCCAACAACTGGAAAGGAAACAAGAAACAAAGCATTAAAAAGAAATACTGACTCACTAAAAAAAATAGTCTCTATAGCAGATGCAACTCAGCCTATCCCACTCAGAAAAACTCCACAGAGATAATCTCTGCTTAACATACAAGGCCAAATTCCACTACTCAGCTACTACACTCCCATTAATATAAACTTGTCCAAAAAAATAAACAAACAGAGCTGAGGATCTAATCCTAACCAATCATCATCCCAAAAAACAAACACGAGGGATAGGTTCCTGGACCCAGAGACAATAAGACCCTGATGCCCATACATACCAAGCCAGACCCAGAGACCTTTGGCAAGAGGAACCTTGACGTTTTAATCACCCTCATTTATGTTATGCTCAGAGCTTGTTTTACACTATACTTAGAAGTTACCCAGCTACAGCCAGAAAAGTAGCAACATTGCAGGCCTTTGTTCATGGTTTTGCAGGGACCTCTCCTTTGCTGAAAGGGATAATAGTTCATTTTTCGGGGTTAAGTTTAAGTCTGTGGCTTCAGCAACAATCATTTATGTATCTAAGCCCATTTTGTAGTATGTTGACATCCTTTGGGGATTCAATGATTGCACACAGTTTGCAGTTGTCAGCAAACTTGGTGAGCCCCAAGCCACTGTTATTGCCTGAATTTCTGAGAAATAGATTAGAAATAGTAGGAGTCCCAGCACAGACCCTTGTGGAACACCACTGGTAACAGGTCTGCTGGTAGAGGTGGAATCCACAACTATGACTGTATGCGTTCGGTTGCTGAGCCAGTTGGCTACCCATCTAATGACGTATGGGATGCTACCCAGCTGGGTGAGTTTTTCAATGATGCCTGATTGGGGGATTGTGTCAAAGCCCTTGGCCAAGTCCAGATAGGCAGTATGTCTTGATTTGCCTTCATCCAGGGCTTTGGTGACACCCTTGAAAAATTCCACTAGATTCAACAGGGATGATCTGCCCTTAATGAAACCAAACTATGTTGGGTCAAGAGTTTGAAGATCACCAATGCTTGTGTTGAAGGTCCAGGGAAATTTCCATGGGCTTACAGATAAAGGCTGTTCAGGCTTATGGGTCTGGATTACAGTTGCTGTTTTCCTCTCTACCAAACAATGCCAGTACTTAGACTGTGGTTGAAGACAGTACTCAGTGGTTCTGCTAACTCTTGCTTTACTACACCATTTAAAATCACTGTCATCCGTTGATGTTCTTTGGAGATAATAGGTGGTGAACTGTGACAGGGTATGCTTTGGGGTATGATTGCTGGAAGAGGAGGTGTGATTTTGCCAAACCTGTGCTGTCTAAGGGTTGGTGATGTCCGTTTGTATACAGGGCATTTGTGTACACCTCCATATAGGAGTCTTTATCAAATGGGGTCAACTATGACTGTTACATTGAACGTGACTGATTTATGGTCAGACCTTATCAGTGAGGGTGTCACACATTGGGTGGGGCAGCAATCTCCCATGTTGGTGAGTGCTAGGTCAAGGACATTCCAGCCCCTTGTGGGGAGCAGACTATATGTTCCAGAGTATTTGTGTTTACAAAGTGCAGGAACCTTAGGACAAGCGCGTTTGAGCTCATATATATATCCCAATTGAAGGCAGGATAGTTAAAGTCACCCATGCCTAGAGTGTTTGCCTGTATTATGAGTGACTCAAGTAGGTCCAGGAAGGCACTGGGTTATTTTCATGGTTCATACTGGTGGACCTGTGGCTAACAATGACATGGGGGTGGCTCTTTCCTATAGTTAGTTGGACTTGGAGTAACTCTAGAGAGTCATACTGCTTAACCAGTGTTGAGATGTACTTGTCTTTCATAAAGATGGATGCACCTCTTTCTTTGGTTCTTTCATGTTCATTTTGTCACCTGAAAGTGTGTAAGGCATTATAACCTTTCATGACTGGAGTACTCTCTGCAGCCCTAAACCATGTCTCTGTGACTGCACAAACATCAACATATTCCCAAGTAAGTAGTGCCTCCATTGAGTGTAGTTTCGGATTTACACTCCTAGCATTAACCAGCATAACCTTGAGCTTGTCTTTTGAGGATATTTTTATCTCAGGAATTTTGGTCTTGTGACATTCCCTATAAAAGCACTATAGGGGAGGCAAGTACTTGGCCAGTAACCAAAAGGCAAGAGGTGACAGATAAAGACCATCCCTAGCAAGCAGCATGGACTGTCCACCATATCATCCCAGGCTGAGAAATACTGGATCTCCCAGGACTGACACTAGTAGCTATGCCAACTGTTGAAGGTAATAATTCTTTTGTTTGTATTGAGGCATCAACCTGAGTGAAGGTAGAATGCTTCTTAGGGCTACAAGCATACCTGTCAGTGACACATAATCTGAGAGCTCAGTCATATCTCTCTTCGTATAGTACAGTGAGGTATGTCTCAAGTGATTTACTCCAACATGGAGTATGACAGAGGTATAAATGTGCTTGTTATTGAGAGGCATGAGTGCATGCATGACTTCTTGAATCCCGGCACCTGACAGACGACTGACCGTGACTTTCTATCTGTACAACCCAGTGAGGGGGACAACTGTGTGTCTCACTATGGATTTGCCTATGGCCAAGACAATGGTTTTCAGGTATTTTGCCTTAAGGGCTTAATGAATGACATACTAATAAGTTTGTTTTCATGTGTAGTGGGTTCTGTTGGACTGTAATGTGTGTAGCTTTGAATATGAGAGATCTCTGCTTGTTTGGTAAGCTTCTAATGAGTACCTCTGTATATGTGGGGCTATGTGTTGTGCACTTGGTTTGCTGAGGAGGTGAAGTGCATATGCTGTCAACCTGTTGGATGTCTGGTTTGTTGTTACCTGAGAGAGATACACCATTTATTCTAGATTCATTGTATAGTTGCATCTCTCACATATTGTATTTGTAAGTTTTAGGAGTACATAGTTGTCAGTATATATGAGACAACAGAAGCCTAGGTGTGCAAAAACACAAGTACCCTTACTATGCATATTTAGATGGTCATTGTTAGCAGAGTGATTTTGTGAGCAACAACAACTGGTCCTGTCTATGTGGGACACAGGTGCCACCCCAGAGGTGACTTACTATCATCCAACTAGTAGAGAAGGTTGCGTTTAAACATGGTCATTAAGGGGCACTGCTTAACACACAGTGGGAGCCTACTACAGAGGAGTGTGAGTTGCTGGGGGATATATCTGTCTCCCCAGTATGTTCTGCTTATGTCACAGGTTATATTGAGAAATCTGAACCAAGTTATCCCTGTTTCATTTTGATTTGCAGATGTCCAAGATTTTCTGAGACTTCTCTGTAGAACAAGCATAGATTACCTCTCAGCAGCTTGCAGGATACTGAGTACAGTGACAGGTTTTGTACTCTTTCCATGTATGTGATGTTTGGAGGACCTGCATTCTCCCAGTCACAAACCTCTATTTTTTCTCCAATTGCTGCAGTTGTCTGGTGAGGTACAGAGAGAAGAGAGCCTTGCACTCAATTAGTGGTCTGATAAGGGTAGAGTACAACACAGCTATGATCACCCTGGTCTTGGATGTGATGTCCATATGTATGAGGGCACAATTCAGAATGTGTATCTCAACACTATGGACACACAGTGATGAAACGGTAGATTGCTATGAAAAAGAAGTTATGTACTTACCATAACGTTCCATCTGAGTAGGTAACTTCATTTGTCAGCAACCTGTGGGTATCGGATCTGAGCCGGCAGCTTTATTCAGCTAAGATCCGAGCTCCAAGCTCCTCCCTCTTACCCATAACCCCCTGCCATCCTTCCCTGTCCTCAGATCGAGTTTGCTTAGCCTTATAAACTACTACAGTCAGGATCAACTAAACATCCTAACCTGATGTCATCTGGTACAGAGAACACAAAGGTCCTAAAAGGGACGAACTGCAGGTTAGGGGGACGGAGGGGTTGATTGCTGACAAATGAAGTTACCTACTCAGATGGAACGTTATGGTAAGTACATAACTTCTTTATCTGAAGTAGTTAACTTCATTTGTTCATCAACCTGTGGGACAGAGTCCCCAGCTACCTAAACTTGGGAGGTCCTCATGGAAGAAAAAAGGGTTTAGCAAAGGATACAAGGAGTTGCTCAGATTTTCTATGATCAGCAGTCCTGTGTAAATAGAACCTCAATTGTCTGTGCACATCTAAAGAGTGTAATTTGTATTCACCTTTGTTTTGATAATTCGGGAAAAACACTGGTAAATTGATAGATTGATTAATGTTGGACTCAGAGGCGACTTTAGGTAAGAAGGAGGGATTGGTCCTGAAGGAAACTCTATCTTTATGGAAGACCAGATATGGAGGCTTGGCGCAAAGGGTTTTAAGCTCTGAAACCCTTCTAACCGAAGTGATGGCAATGAGAAAAGCCGTCTTCCAAGATAAGTATTTAAGATCGACCGAAGCTGCAGGTTCAAAGGGGGGGCCAGTAAGAGCCTGAAGAAAAAGGGTTAAATCCCACGGAGGAACTGCATCCTACACAGGAGGCCTTAACAGGAAAGTACCTTTTACGAAAGTTTTGCAGATCTTGGAAGAAGCTAATGAACCGAGATCACTTCCCACATGAAAGTGTGAAATTGCTGCTATTTGGACTTTGACGGTGGAGGAGCTGGCACCCTGATCAAATAAGTGCGACAAAATCTCTAATACAGTTGGTATCGGGGCTGTAAAGGGATCCATATGTCTATGTTCCGTCCAGATCAAAAAACGTTTCCATTTGCTCTTATAGACCTTCCTGGTAGAAGGTTTATGAGCAGCTACTAAAATAGCTTTAACGGAAGAGGAGATACCGGGAGTCCTAGCTATGACTGGAACTGGATCAACCAAGCTGTGAGCTTGAGATTGTCCAAGTTTCTAGTTGTCAACTCCAGGGGGTGAGAAATCAGATCCGGAGTGGGATCCAGAATCCATGGAGGATTGACCAGATGAGACCATAGGCAAGGCAACCATGTTTGACGAGGCCAGAATGGGACTATGAGGATCACTCTGCTCCTCAACCGATGAGCTTTCTGCAAGAATCTTACCATGAGGGGAAGAGGTGGATAAGCATAAAGTAGATCGGATGGCCAAGCATGGACTAGAGCATCTCTGGGGGATTCCCCTGGTGGGGGAAGTAGAGCGAAGTACTCGCTGCACTTTGAGTTCGAAGGCGACGTGAAAAGATCGCAGCAAGGTTGACCCCACTTGAGGAAGATCTGCTTCGCTACTCTCGGGTTCAGAGACCACTCGTAAGGTGAGAGGATGGTTCGACTCAGCTTGTCTGCCAAAATGTTGGACCAACCCAGAATGTGCGTTGCTATGAGAAAGCGGTTGGTGATGATCGCCCATTAACAAACTCTCATGGCCTCTCGACACAGCGGATAGGATCTGGTTCCCCCCTGTTTGTTGATATACCAGACTACTGACATGTTGTCTGACTGAATTGCAATTGTCCTTAAGGGAAGAAGGGCCTGGAGTGCTTGCAACGCTAAAAGCACCGCCCTCATCTCTAGGACATTGATGTGCAACAAGGTCTCTAAGTGTGTCCACGTGCCTTGGACGGTTCTGCCCATGCAGTGCCCCCCCACCCGAGGCAAAAAGCGTCCGTGGTCACTGTGGCTTGGGGTGGGGTCATAGAAAAGGGGCGCCCTTCCTGGAGATCCGAGGATTGGATCCACCAGAGTAGGGACCTCTTGCAAGCATTGCTGAGGGGGATAGCCGTACTTAGCGGATGTTGCAGGATGGACCATTGGACCTGCAATGTCCATTGCAGGCCCTCATGTTTAGACGAGCTAATGGTGAAAGACTGATGGCAGCCGCCATGGAACCTAGTGCCCTCAGAACCAATTCTGCTGGGGGGGGGGGGGGTTGTAAGAGGGCCATCACATGGAATGTCAAAGTTCGAAGCCTGTCTGGAGTTAGGAAGGCCCTCAACAGGTTTGTATCTAGCTTGGCCCCTATGAAATCTAAGGTCTGAGTTGGTTGAAGGGAGGATTTCTTGAGATTGATAGAAATTCCCAGATGAGAGGCCAAGTGAAGGAAGTAATTCCTGGCTGAACAGAGTAGATGCCTGGTGGGGGCGGTCAAGAGCCAGTCGTCTAGGTACGGAAAGACCTGTATTCCCTGAAGCCTCAGGTGGGCCGCTACAACTGCCATCACTTTGGTGAACACCCTGGGGGCTGTGGTGAGACCAAAGGGAAGGACCCTGAACTGATAGTGACTGGCTCCCAGCCGGAAGCAGAGAAACCTCCTGGATCGTCTGTCCATCAAAATGTGGTAGTACGCATCCTTGAGGTCTATAGAGCACATCCAGTCATTCTCCTGTAGGAGTGTGAGAATGGATTGAATGGTGACCATCTGGAATTTTTCTTTGGCGACCGCTAGGTTCAGAAGGGACAGGTTGAGGATTGGTCTTAAGTCCCCCGTCTTTTTTGGCACCAAAAAGAACCTGGAGTAGAAGCCTGATCCGGACTGGTCTTGGGGGATGGGCTGGATTGCTCTTTTTTTTTTTTTTTTAGCAGCTGCTTTATTTCTGCGGCTGCTGCCTCCCTTTGATTGGGTGGGACATCGGGGAGGCTCCGGGGTTTGAGGGGACGATTCAGAAAGGGGAAAGTGTAACCTCTGGATATGATTCGAAGCACCCATTGATCCGTTGTAATGGACTCCCAAACTGCTAGGTGCCTCGAGAAGCACCCCCCGACTGCCTTCAGAGTGGAGCAGTCGGTAACCCCTCAGGGTTGCTGCACGGGCTGATCCGAAAAGGGCTCTCTCGACCCGAAATTCTTCGGTCCCCCTCTGCCTCTGGGCCGGCGTCCCACCCTGTCTTCCTCTGCCTCTGAAGGACAAGGGGTCCGAAGTGAAACGGGACTGTTGAGATTTCCGGAACCACATCTTCTTTTGTCCCCTTTGGTTCCTGGAGAAGGACCTCTGGGGAGCCGAGAAGCGGATCCCGACGGCAGACAACGTCTTCCCGTCTTTCTCGCTCTGGACCAGCGTGTCACGGACAATCTTGCCAAACAGCGAAGAGCCGTCAAAAGGGGCATTTGCGAAGGACGCCTTGAAGGGTTCCGCAAAGTCGCAGAGGCGGAGCCAAGCATGTCGCCGTAAGACAATGCCCGCTCCGCTAGCTCTTGCGACTCCTTCCGTGGCATGGGAAAGGAGATGCATAGAAGTGTTCAAAATGGACTTAAGAGTGGCCATTCGGGCTGAGAATACTTTCTTATCCTCGGCCGACATGGACTCTGGGGGTGACCCTGCATATTCTTTGATGAGATCCCGCTGGAGTCGTATCACATGTGCCATGTAGTTCAGCGACCTTACAGAGAAGGTGGCTGAAGCAAACATCCGCTTCCCTATGTGGTCCATCGTCCGAGACTCCTTGTCGGGAGGATGGACCGAGGAACTCTCTTGGGCCAGTTCCTTCTTGGTGGCAGCTGCCACCAACATGGCATCTACTGGAGCACCCTTGCTCCAAAGAATCCTATTTGTGGGTGGACTAAGAATTTTGTCAGGTCTCTTTGGTATGGGCTCCACAGTGTCCGGTTCCTTCCATGCCCTGGTAGTGATCAGATCTACCAGGGGATCGGCGGGAGGGACACCCAAGAGGTAGATGGGCCTGCATTAAACGCCTCCAGAAACACAGACTCATCGGAGGAAGGCTTTTAGGCTGACCACCCCCCTCTAATACGAAGCATTTCCATAATGTCTCCGAAGGAGACGTCCTCGAGCGGTGACCTTGGGGAACCTTCCCCTTCCTCTAAGTCTGTGTCCTCTGTCAGGGACTCAGGTGAGTCCAAGTGCCTCCTCTTGCACTTATGTTTGTGAGGAAGTGATGGGAGGAACTGCAGCAGGAGCCTGGGGCCTCAAGTCCCTCGACAAGACCCTCTCCACAACACTGAACGCCAAAGGAGAACTGCTCTCTCTAAGCTCAGAGAGCAGCCCCTCTGGATCCGAGGTGCGGACTGGAGCCGGCGCCGATGCAGTCGGATCCGAAGGGCCAGTGTGCTCCGACCGAGATGGAGCCGAAGACACACTAACACCTCTGGATCTGTAGCTCAGCTCACGGCTCCGAGAGCTCGGATCTGAAAAGGGATCAGACAAGCTCGAGGGTGTGGTTGCAGCAGAAGAAGGGTGTACTATTGGCGCCGAGCCTCCCCCGGTTCCAATGCTGCCTGGATCCAACAGCTCTGAACCCCGGATGTGGGTCAGAGAAGGAGCAATCGGGGTGAAAAAGTGGGTCGAGCTCCCCCCCGGAGGGGGGGGGGGGGAGGCAGGATCACTCCCATCTGCAGTTGGGCCTGGAGAAATCTACACATCTAACGGTCCATATCTGCATCTGACAAGCTTCTTGTTGATCTTGATGAGGCCACCGAGGCAGGCCTGGAATGACGCCTCAAAGACCCTGAAGGCGACCGGGTCTCCTCCTCCTCCAGCCCTGGGGAAAAACGGGGTGAATGGAGCCGGGAAGGAGAAGGCCTGGAGGCCCTAGGAGAGACTAGCTGCTTTGCTGGCAGAGCCGAATAAGAAGCTTCGGCTCGCCGCTTGTGGTGCTTGTCCTTTTTTCTCTCCCTACTAGATTCCCTCTCCTCCTGAGCCTCAGTGGGAGGGTGAGTCCCGGCCAGAGGAGCAGGGATGGAAGGCGGTACCGCTGTGGTAGCAGCCGGTGCCGCCGAGGGAGAAGAGGACGAAGCCGAGTCTGGGGGCAGAAGTCCCGCCAGAATCAACTTCGACCTCCTATCCCTCAAAGCCCTGGGGTTGAAGGCTGCACAAATTGTGCAGCCCGAAGAAAGATGATCAACCCCAAGGCAGATAACACACCGAGTGTGGCCATCCACCGGGGATAGCTTATGGCCACACTCGGTGCATTTAGAAAAGAAAGTTTTAGGGGACTCGGCCATAGTTGTAAAAGGGCCTAACCCAAACACACCTTCACACACATGGGAAGAGGGAGACTAGAGTAACTGAAAATATATAAGTTTTAGCAAGAAAAATTAGCTAAATCAACTACAAAAGGGAACAACACTCACTCGTTAATAATAAAACTAAAAACTAGGTAAAAAACAGAGGAAATTTTCTTCATAAACTCACGAAACCCTATGCCTGGAACTCATTCTAGGTGTTGAATAAGCCGCGGCAAACGAGATCTGAGGACAGAGAAGGATGGCAGGGGGTTATGGGTAAGAGGGAGGAGCTTGGAGTTCGGATCTTAGCTGAATAAAGCTGCCGGCTCGGATCCGATTCAGATCCAATACCCACAGGTTGATGAACAAATTAAGTTAACTACTTCAGATCATGTGTTCACAAGTCTCACAACACTGTGTTTGAGCTGAGAGGGGGTGCTATGTATATCATAATTAGCAGTGCTATTTCATTGGCAAAGAGGATAAGGCATTGTTGGATATAAGGTTCAGTCTGTGAGTTTGGCACCAATCATTTGTCTCTGTCAGCCCCTTCTGTAATATGTTATAATCACTGGGAAAATATACGTACTGCGTCCAATTAATAGTCATCTGTAAACGTGCCATCTACCGTTGCCTCTGCTTCAGGAAACTAATTTCCACACATTTGAGAGTCCAACACAGATCCTTGGGGTATTCCATTGGTAAGTGGCTAATGGGGGGTGCAGTCACCAACTATGACAGTGTATGTTCTGTTGAAGAGCCAGATGGCTATCCAGCTAGTACTGTATGGCTTAATTCCCAGATGGGGCATTTTCACTATGAGATATGAATGTAGGATACTGTCAAAGGCCTTTGATAACTGAACACAGGTGGTACATCCTGTTATCTATCATCCAGGTTTTTGGGGTCAGTAGCAAAGAAGTCCACGAGGCAAGATCTATCCTTGACAAACACAACATGGGTCGACTCAAGTGTGTTGAAGGTCATCTATGTCCCTGTGGATAAGGTCCATGCTGATCCTTTCCATAGCCTTGCAGATGAGGCTTGTTAAGCTTATGGGTCAACAGTTCTAGTTCTGCATGTTATCAGATTGATGTACACTGCATACAACACAACATTTGATATTACTTTCTGTAGTGTAGGTGATATATGTGTGGAAAAATTACTGAGACACCAAGGTTACTGTGCTTAGGGTAGGGGTTAATACATGGCTGTATTGTAAATATGTGACATAGCGTGAAATAGGGCCTTCATTTTTTTAATGTTTGCACATGCAATGTCACGTCATACACAAGAAATGGACAATAAACAGCAGTAATACTTAATAATATGTAGTTGTCTATTGTGCAACGGCTAGAAAAGTGTACACGCATGTGAGCTACACCTATTTGCACACTGTTTAACAGTGCGCAAACGTGAGCCACAGTGCTAAAGTCTGACACTTGGTATTGAATCAATGTAAAACACGTGCTACTTAACTGATTCTGTGGCAGCAGATGTTAGTGCATTGACACTTTCCTTTTTTCGGGCCAGATGGTACTGGGTTCAAATCCTCTTTTTTATTTTTATTTTTTTTTGTTTGCATGCTGTGTCACTTAGCACAAACAGGGGAAATGGATAAAAATGAATGTCAGGTTTATCTGTGTTTATCTGGTGTTCACAAAGCAAGGCAATGAGTGCAAACTGGCCCACCCAGGAAGGAGACAGGACCCAGGCAGCCAAAAATAGAAACTGAATGCATTCAATTAATACTATTAGGCATCATGCAAACCCACTGAGTAACTTTGTGCTGCGGTTAACAGTGAGACCTTAAAAATGAGGAGTAAGATATGGAATATCATGTAACTAATACCTTGGTAGCAGGTGTAAGTGTAGGGCTGGAGTGCAGATGGTCCTGGATTCTAGTACAGGGCATGCAACCTTTGGTTTACTGTTGTGAAACTGCAATTTAAAGCAATGAACTGCAACACAGACAAGTGTTTTTTCAACCTTTTTGTGGCAACAGGTGTAAGTGTAGGACTATCACACACATGGTCCTGGGTTCAAATACAGCATATTCATACACTTTTAATGTTGTTCCACTTCCCATCATAGTCACTGTCACGTATAGCACCTGACATAGTACAGCTGATATTAATTATATGTATGAGGGTTGAGACACTAGTGTTGTGTCAGTCATTTATTTATCTATGTCTTATCCATTTATTATCAAATATATGATTGTGAATATTTTGTGCACTATATTCCTGTAAGCAGATTGTGAATATTTTATGCACTATATTCCTGTAAGTGTATTTCTGCTATCTGGACTGTCAAGGCCTTCACATTTGTGAAACACACACAACTGCCTGTACATCAAAAAACATTGAAATTGCATTGCTTGCCACTGTTGCGCACTGCTTACCATTGCACAAACACACTGCTCAGCAGTGCGCACCCCCGAGCACCATGTCTGAGAGATGGTAAGCAAGGCGCAACATTTTCAAACCGTGCGCAGACCGAGCAAATCCGATAACTGGAATTGGGAGGAAACCATCATTCTCCATTGCTGCTGATCCATGGTAGACAATGGCAGGTGGTCATCTAGAGGGTGTGCGATTTAAGGTTCAGAGATAGAGTGTCCAGGAGTCCAAGATTTTTGTTGGACTCCAAGTGAAACACCACAGTGCTAGGTTGCTGCAGGGGGACTATTCTTGGTCCCAGTATAAATCAGAGGTTTGGGATAGTTTGGCTGCACTGTAACCAGTGCCACCAGTATCCCCTGAATTGGTGACCAATGTAAGCATCACTACAATGACCTCTGCAGGAGGAAGAGGGGTACCATCAATGCTTGGATCGAGGAATTTAAGATAAGAGGACATCCCACAGATGTGTAAGTATCAACTACAGTTAGTATCATAAGACTTAAAAGCTGAATATAAGCAAGACTGATATTCATAATGGTATTCTGTTTTTTCCACAGCTGCCGTGGAAAGGGAGTGCAATATTAGGACCCATAGTGCTAGACTGGCGAGGATGAGGGAGGCATGTGGTACATATGTAGAAGAGCAGAGTTATTGTAGCAATAAAAGTTAAAGATAGCTTGTTTGGTATTTTATACAATTGTATCAAAATCAGCATGCATATCTCAACTGTAAAAGCAAGTATGCATGCATTAGTCTGGATTGCAAACCGAAAGTACAATATTAAACTTTAGTCAGAAGTGGTGGGTTCGAGTACCACACTTCCCAACTATATGATATTGTTAACTCTTCAATTATGTGTAGCTTAAAGGTTTAAAGTTAAAGCTCTATACTAGTGGCACATACCCTGCTGTAAACTGTAATCTGTACAGCTGGAGCACACATATGTGCAATATATGGACATGTAAAGGAGTACTTGCTGCAATCTGTAATATAGTGTGCATCTGTTAGGAGGTGGTAGTCTTAAAAGTAATAGTTATCTGTTACAGACTGGTAGTCTTAAGAGTAAAGATTAAGATAATACCTTCATATAATTGTATTTGTATGTTACATATGAAGGTATTTATCTTATCTCTTTTTTTTCACCCCAACCTGTATCTCTCTCTCTCTCTCTTTTTATATTATTATGCATCATCAAAATGTGTCCATGTCATCCATGTGTACCACATCACAAAATGCTCCACAGCACAGTGGAGTAAGCCTGCCCCACAGGGTCCAACTGCCCCCACTCCACCAGCCCTGGCACCATTGCCCAACACATCTGGGTGCCAACCTTGCAGCACCACCTCTGCTGTCCCTGCACTACCTGCACCATCAGGTAGTTTTGCCTTGGAGGATAGTTTAGAGGTTCCCTCCGGGAGCAGTGGCAGAGGTGGTGAGTTTATCACCTGAACTGAACTGCCAGGGATGGTGCAAAGGGATGTGCGCCGCTCTGTTGATGCACTCTTACACTGGATGGAGAGGCTACTCTCCCTCATTTTACGTAGGGCCATGAGAAGGAGACCTCGAGCTCTCCAACCAGTGTTGGAGTGAGGTGACAGTGATGACAGTCTACTGGGTAAGGACTCGAGTGTCACTGTCACCCATCTTGACAAACATGTGTCCTGGATGTTCCCACCTTCACCCCATCCATGGTATCCACCAACTTCTTGTGTCCATGCAGTACCCCCACCAGGGCAGGATCAGAGACCGACCTGGGGACCGAACAGAAGTTACAATAAAGTTTAAGGTGACATGGCTTTTAATCTACCCATATATATCATTGCACGGTGTGTAGGCCCTGTGTTATCTTGCTGAGAAAGCCCTTTGTGCTCTCCAGTTGCTACGTGTGTCTGGTGACTTACATGTAAAAATGTGCATTATACTCTATTAGTGCTGTAATGTGGTTTGACTACAGTGCTGTCATACAATCCTAAAATCTCAATATGATGGCATGAGTTACGATGTGCAAAACATAGGCTTTCAATAGCAGTGTGGACTCTAGGTGGTCAAAGTTCAGACGGGCTATTTAAATGTTTCCAGTACTTGCATCACTGGGTTTCTGCATAACGGAACTGTTGTCAATGGTGTGATTAACATGCAACTCCACTTTTCAGATGGACTACATTATAAACACACATTTTTGCATTTATTTGTACATTGTGTGCCTTTGTCACCATTCAGTTCTGTGTGTTAGCTCCTCCTCTACTATGTTATAACTATTGGTGGATTCAATGATTGCAAACAATATGCAAGAATCAGCAAACTTGGTAAACCAAAACCTATATACTTTAGCCTGAACTGTCAAGAAATACAGTTCAGACAGTGAAGAGCCAAGCACAGATTCCTGGGATTTGCCAGTGGTGACAGCTCCACTGGTACAGGTTGATTCACCAACTTTCATACAATGTGTTCTGTCAGCGAGCCAAGCCTTTACCCATCAACTGATGTGAGGTTTAATCCCCAGCTTGGGGGTTTCCTCAATGATACCTGCAAGTGTGATTGTGTCAAAACCCTAGGCCAGATCACAACAGGCAGTATGTACTGACTTACTTTCATCCAGGCCTATCACACCGAATCTATGTACTGTGACATCACCAGTCACGTATGGTATGACCCAGCACATACACCTTCCTCAAACAGTTGAATAAACAGTTCAACACACTTTCTACACAGCCTATGCTCCCATACAAGGGTGTACATCAACATGCATCCACCTGAGTTGGGGGACAGCACCAGATGCATGCATGTATAGGGACATCCTGAGTTTCTTCGACTGTGAGGTAGACCAACATGTTTCCAAGTGTGTGCAGCAGACCTGTGTGAGTTGTTAATGCTACATTAGGTCCATTACAGCTGATAGATGTCCTGAAAGAGGTCATTTGAGGGCATGCATGATGACAAAAAGTATCATCTTGTGGAACTTGAACAGGACAAGGCATCTGACAAAAATCCACACTGAGGTATTCAATCAGCACTGTCATATGTGGCCATGAACAGCTACATCACCAAATGGACAGACCAGTGTATGACATACATGGCATCTCACTATCTTGAAATGTTTGACTTGACATATATCTCAGGTCCAGTGATCAAGTTGGTACATCAGGGGTGTCATATATGCCCTTTCCTGACCATTAGTTAAGTGATGGATCACACAGATGACATAGACATGCTGTGTCCAAACAGCTACATGAAGGACTACAGCTTGTAGGCAATCATTTACTCCAACTGTGATATTAATATAACACAGACAGTATCAACACATACCAGAGACTGTTACCACCGCCATGACAACACCTGCATTGACGAGACACATGGACGGATATGCTAAATCAGGAAAACACACCACCAAAGTATAATGTAGATATCACACCCTATAATCTGACCAATAGGTATTTCAAAGTCAAAGTCAAAGTAAAACTTTATTGTCATTCAGACCATACACCAAGTGCACAGCTGAATGAAATTATGTTTCTCTAAGCTTGTGTGCAAAAACATACACTTAAAAAACAATACATATAACAGCAACAGCAACCAAAGTAGCAACAGCAGCAACAACAGAGTCCACGATATCTGAAGCCATCAAAACTACAAACAACCATACCGTGACCATCCCATCCTCGACCACAGCGATCGCAGCTATCCCACCATCCACACCATCGCCAACTCCATCTCAAACACCAAAAAACGTTCCAAGTCAGAGTCTGTTCATCTCCAACCACTCTAATCTGCCACCAGCACAACATTACCTGAGGCCCAATCGATCCACAGTGTCCACAACAATCCTCTCCATCCACAACACTCCCACCAAAACTGTCAGCTCCGTCTCATAACACGAGCAAAACTCCAAAGTCCGGACCATTCCCTTGACACAACAGAAACAACAGAGTCCAAACTCCCACACTCGACACAACCATCGTCCCCGAAGGCCCAAAATGAATACGGTCAGCCCAACGCTCATTGAAAGAACCAAAACAATCCCAAAAATCAAGGCAAATCCACCAGAAATCAAGCAGAAAAACACCATTGCTGCAGTCAACACACACCCAATGACAAAACGGCCCACAAATGGACGACACACCGACAGGAAGCCACATAAAAAACACAAAACATTCAGAAGCCAGAGTAGCCACAGCCATTCAGGGCACCACCATCTTAGTTCTATTACTAAGGTTAATTAAGTTAAGGTTCCATTACTAGGTTAGTGACCTGTCGTGGGGTACAAGATAAGTGATATATCCGCCAGCATGTGGTCAAAGTGCTGACTACTCCTTTGAATGTAACACAATACATCCGGGTTATGGTAAGTACATAACTAAAAGAGATAGCCGCTAGTTGAACCTTAATGGGAAAACTGAACCTCGGCGGGAGGGAACCGAGGAAGGCATAAAGGAGACGAGGGGCCAAATGTTCAAACCACCGACATGTTGTCGGGATAGGATAGCATCGACCTTGCGGGAGGAGATGGGGAGAGAGAGCTTACCCAAGAGTCATCTCCTCATCTCCAGGATATTGATATGCAAATGCGGTCATGGAGTTGCCATGTGCTTGGACGACCCTGTCAGGTAATGACCCCCGACCCTACCTGGGCACAGTGGCAACGGGGACTGAGAATAAAGAGACAGCCTGTGATTGGAGATTCGATCGGGCCAGCCACCCAGATCTCGGCCAGCTCCTCCTCGTGAATAATAACTAAGTGGTTCAAGGGGATAGGTTGACTGATAGGACTACTGAACCCATTGCAGCCATTGCCCAGTGGAGTCTGGGACTAGGAGTATAGTTGATGCTCTAACTCTGCGCCTATAAAGGTAATATGTTGAGATGGCTGTAGTGTATTTTTGCCAGTTGAAAGTAATTCCCGGAAACGCCCAAGGTGACCGTGTGGCCGCGCCTGAAAATAGTAAGCGTCCTGGAGGATCTATGGACACAATATCAGACATCCCTTCTCCAATAGGGAGAATGATGACTCCTTTTTTCTAGGCTTTGGAAACCTCTATTGCTGCCTGATCCCGACTGGGTGGCGTGTCCGGGCGGGATTTCAAGGGAAGGGGTTTGATGAAGGGATGAAGGGCCTGAGATAGGCCTCCACCATAATCACACTGACCCACTGATCAGCCTTGTAGGCTTGTGCTTGTGGGTGTTCCGACTGGACCCCGACTGGCCTCGGGGGCACCAACTCACATACGCAGATGAGCCTCATGGGCCTCGTTCGTAGAAAAAAAAAGTGACATCTGGCACCAACAGCAATGACGGGAGGCGCCTCAGGTAGATTACCTTGAGGGACTACTTAGCTCTTTAGGAGGTCCCTTTGGAGCCTAGTAAATAAGTAAAAATAATTCAGCGACCCAAAGTTGTTAAAATTCCTTTTGAGGGGCTGAAAGAAATTTATCTTTCTTGCAGCAGGCACGTTCCACAGAATCAGGGTGTTCCCCTTCCCAAGAGAAAAGAAACCAAATCAAGTCATTCATCGAGGAGGGAGACAGGCGGAGGGCTGGGCCCGAGGCCTTGAGGAGCTGACTCCTCCTCTGAAGGGAGTTGGCCTGCCTTTTGCTCTCTCTGTCTCCTCTCAGAATCTCAATCGAGAACCCGAGAGAAGATGACATCCGAAGACCCTTCCCCTTCCATAGTCATCAAGGTCAGTGTCGATGTGACGATCTCATCTTGAGGTGGCGGCTTGCTTGCTTGCTTCCTTTTTTCTCCCTCTCGGGGGAGCTCATCCTCATGGTTTCAGATGGAGAAGAAGGCTCAGACAATGTAGGGGACCGGCTCGAAAAGGCTCCAACACTATGCGCGGGATCCGACACAACCCGAATAAGGATCGGCGAAGGAAGAGCGAGGAGCGAGGGGAAGAGTCTGAGGCTGCCGCACTCCACCGGCTCGAAACGATGGGACCGATGGAGGTGATTACTTCTCTCGTCTCCAAAACCAATCTGAAACTCGGAAAACGAGGAGAAAGGAGCAGAGGAGGCGAGGCAGCCGACCCTGCGGCTCGCAAAGAAGTGGTCGGAAGAAGAAGGTGGAGCTTATGCTTACGGACTCCGGGGAGGCGGACTTGTCCCGAGACCCGTGACCTTTTCTTCTTTAGAGAGATGAAAAGGAGAAAGCTTCAAAGCTTCCTCAAAAGAGGGCTTAATATTTTTTTTATTTTGGATTGAAAAGAACCTTTAAACGAAGAACCTAGAACACAACACATGACACACACTATCTCTCCTGTAAATGTATACACTATATAATATACACATATGTAGTGACTGTTTATAATTGCACCACCTGCACTTTTAGTGCCCTGATTTTGCCCTGAGGTTATGCCTATACACCTATGTAATACACTATGTAACACTATGAAAATACAAAAAAGACAGAAGTGACTACTGGGTATGTGAAGGACATACACATCAGAGGCCATAATAACATCAGGGTTCCCAGCCTTCGTCACACGAATAACTGTGTACAATACACCCTTCTTCATGTACCTCCCTACACACCTTTCAGTGATGTGTAACTGAAGTGTGCCATCTTTGTCAGAGTGTGCTGTTACACAGCTTATTGGCGATGCCTAAGTATTCTTTCTGGGGAATATACGTGGCTGTCTGATGGTGTGGAACACCAATAGGTTCATAGGCTCATAGGTTTTTACTAGGCCAACAACCACAAAGGCCGTTTTAAGCCTAGCCATGCATTCCAAATTTCTGACAAGTTCTGATACCCTTGATAAGTGTAAGCAGGGGCCTGGGAGATGAACCATTTACAGTCTGCCTGTATCCATTAGAGACACAGGTCCCAACCCAGGTGTGATGGCCCTTCTTTACCCTGGGCCAGTAATCAAGGAGTCCCAATCCTTGGCACTAAGACTGGTGAGAGGCAGTCACTAAAAACAGTAATAGATGTACCCAGTATTTCAAATGCAACTCTTTGCATGAAACACAACTTCTCCCAAGAGCACACAGGGAACACACTCCACTAGGACTGGACTCTCTATTTCTTCTGATCCAATCAAGACCCACCTTGGAGCACTGTATCACAGTTCCAAGTATCTGACACACACACTCGAAAATCTGACTTTTCACGCACACACACACACACACACACACACACACGCGCGCGCGCACACACACGTGAGCACACACACGCGCATGCACACACACACACACACACACACACACATGCACAAGCGCGCAGACGCACGCACACACACACACACACATGGGAAAGGCTGACACAGATTCACCATCTGTGTTCCCTCTCTCCAGACTGCAAGGTAGACTGCTGTCACCAGCCAGATACTCTAAGGCTCTTACAAAGGGTAACAATTATACTGTGTCAAATTAACACTGATATAAATAGTAGAGTATGACTGAAGCAGTAAGGCTTTTGGGAGTGGCCACAGTGTCACTAAAATAAGCATAAGTACTCTCAAGTTGTTAAAGTATTCACTAAACAACCAGCCACAATGAAAAGGTATACAAATATTTAATAATGGATAATAAAATAGAAAACAGTAGAATACTTAATACTTATTTACAATAAACATTAGAGTGCAAAAATAACACAGTTCAACACAATCTTATAGATGCAGAAGAAAGACAATAATACTAAACTAATCTCACTGTATTATTCTTAGATGAACTAAAGAGAATAAGTCACTACTTAACTCATTCAGTATTGCAAGGCAAGATGTACTAGTGAGATGCTCACTTTCACAAGGCAGGATGAGATACTACAGACAAACTCAACTGTACAACTAACAAATGAACTGTGATAACTGACATAGATCTTTTATATCAGATTCCAAAGAAAATGAAAAACAAAACAAACAACAAACTGCTGCTGCCAGAGTTGCATCCTTCAGCTGGTTACAGAATGACATCACATTTAGTCACCTGACTCTGGCACAATTCACCTTCAGAACTCTGTTAAGATTCTGTGCAGCAATTTTAACATAAGCAACTTTCACACACACATTTTAATACAAGTGCCTGTACAAATCAACGTGACTGTCAAATGACACAAGAATACTTACAAAACTTCAGTCAGCCATGCTGGCAAATGCCACACATGCACTGTCTCCTGGTACAGCTGGCAATAGTTCACAACGCTACATGTGTCTGCCCCTTTGAAAACTCAAGCTAGTTTTTCAAGTGACCACTGAAAAATGTTGCTTGAGAAAAATGGGCCTGTCTGGGAACACTTTAACCTATACTCTGTCTTGAGAATCCATCTGTATTGGCATTGCTGTAATCTGAACTGGCTAATACAGGGGGTCTACAAAGCCCCTTTAAGCTTTTGGAATGCCGGCTCGCAATCTGGTTTCCACACTACCTTATTCTGGCCTGTTTTTCCCTGTCAGGTCTGTGAGGGGAGCAGCTATTGTACTATAATTGGGAACAAACTTTTTTATAGTACCCCGCTGTCCCCAAGAATGCCCTCACCTGCTTTTTGGTAACAGGGGAAGACCACACATGAATAACTTCCCCTTTGACAGGTTCTGGCCTAATCTTACCACTCCCCACTCTATGTCCCAGGTAGGAGACCTCTGACATACCCATCTGACACTTACTGGGTTGAATGATAACCCTGCCCTTTGCAGTATGCCCAGGACCTTCCTAACATGGTTATGTTAATTTAGTACAACTTGTCCCCCTGCCAAGCAGGTTTACTATATAATTAACATCACTGACCTTTCTTACCATTCTGAAGGGTCCTTCCCAAGTTGCCTGCAGCTTATTGTGTCTGACAGGAATGAGCATCATAACTTGTTGTTCCACAGCATACTCTTGGGCTTGAGGCTTCCTGTCATACCAAATGTTTTTCTGCTCTTGGGCTGCTGCCAGGTTCTCCTAGGCCAAACCCATGAGCTCCCGAAGCCTTGTCCTGAGGTTTAGGCAGATTCCTTGTGGGATTCACACTCACCATCCCATTCATCACAAATCAAATCTAAAGGCCCCTCACCCTTAGGCCATACAGCAACTCAAAGGGTGAAAAACCTGTGGATTCCTGGGGTACCTCTCTATTTGTCCCACACTCTCCTAAACTGGTCTGCAAATGCCTGTAGCATGGTCTTTAGGTTAGAGTTTAACCTGTCCAAAAGAGCATTAGTCTGGGAATGGTAAGGGGTAGTCTTTAGGTGCTTCACCCCACAACTCTTCCACAGACAAGCCAGCATGTCTGACATAAAATTGGCACCTCTTTTAGTCAGTATTTCTCTCAGGAAACCTATCCTGTTGAAAATCTCTAATAAAGCATTTATCACCATCTCTGCCTTGATGGAGGACAGAGCCATCACCTCAGGGTATTTGCTTGCATAATCCATCACCACCAGGATATACTTCTTCCCTGTGGAACTTTGGGTACTCAGAGGCCACTCAGTATCCATAGCTATCCTCTGAAATGGTTCCTCAATCACAGGCAAATGCATCAACAGAACTTTCACCTTGTCTCCTGCCATGCCTAACTTTTGGTGCTGCTCACAGGTCATGCAGTACCCTGTTACATCCCTTGCAATCCCAGTCCAATAAAAATTCTGCATAATATGACTCTTGGTACACTTTATACCCATATGATCTGCAAAAGGAATGTCATGCGCTATGGCTAGAAGTGCTAGATGGCAGGCTCTGGGCCCTACCAACTGCTGTATTACCTCACCCTCTAGCCTTCCCTCAAAGGGTTCACTCTCTGTTCAATAAACCTTTGCTCCAGTATACAGACTCCCCTTTCCCTTGAGCATCAGGTACCTCCTTAGCAACTTCCCTCAAGCTTTGTAAGGTAGGATCAGAAAGGTGTCTGTCTCAATTCTACTTTTGTGACCATTCCCAGCTCCCCCCCCCACAGGAAGCCTAGTATCTTCTGACAATGGTGCCTCCCTGTCAGCCTGCATACTACCACTCACCTCTGTCCTTGCAGTCACCTTGTACTTGGGAACACCAGTGCCTACCAGCAGCTGTGGTTCACTTTCAGGCTCACTGCTACTAGGTAGCTCCCTTCATGAAATAACCATATCACCAGCTCCAGCTTCAGTCATTGGGGTCTATCTGGGTTCCTCCACAAGCTACAGACCTACCTACCTGTCTCCAAGCCTGACTGTGTGTAGCTGCATGCACACAAGGTACTACATTATCAAAATCATTCCCTATTAAGACATCTGTAGGGATATCCTCAAACACACCTACCTGCTTGTTCCCTTTTCCACCCTCCCAGTCAAGGTGAACTCTAGCCAAAGTTATTTGGAATGGGGTCCCTCCTAAAGCTCTAACTGGTGTGGACTGTCCATGCAAGTACTGCTCTTCTTTAACCACTGCAAGCTTCACAGTGGTTACTGGCTACACCGGTGTCCTGTCTTTAATCCACTAAGGATACAAACTCCGGTGATAGTTTGGTACCCCTGTTGTCTCCAGACAACTTACTACTGGCACTCTGTCATTCCCACTTGCTGGCTCCCTCACCTTTTGTTCCCCACCTTGCATCAGTGGACATTTGAATGCTACATGGCCCCTCTGGTAATATTTAAAACAGCTAACCACTGATCCTGGCCATTTACCTGAATTAGTGGATTCCCCTGTTACTGGCAGACTCTGTTGGGGTGACTTAAGCTGCCCATCATGGGTTCCCTTATATCCATGTGCAGCAATGTGTATCCCCTTTTTGCTAAGTAGAGATCCCCTTTTCTCCCCAGCTCATTTGCAGAGTTACACTCCCGGTCTGCCAATCACATTTTCATGTCCTCAGGCAAAGTGCTAAGGGCTTGTTCCCTCACCAAAAGTTCTGCCAGCCTTTCAAAAGTGGTGATTTGACACCCACACACCCACCTATGAAAGTAAGTGCTTAATTCAGCTATACAATCAGATACATTTTCATCTGCCTTACATCTATGCTCAAAAAACTTTTTTTGTGTAAGCTTCAGGTGTTATAACAGTTCAATAAAAATTGTTTTACTTTTTCATAATTTAGACAGTCAGTATCCGACAATTTAGAAACAACAGTTACAGCTTTACCATGGACTAAAGGGGTCAGGAACTGTACCCAGAGCTCTTGGTCAATATTATACTGTTTATATACTCTTTCCAATCTATGAATAAAGCTATCAAAGTCATCCCCCTCTGCAAATTCTGGAAGGAATTTACTGACCTTTATTGCTTCTGGGATCCAGTTATTCCCTTCCCCATTACCACTATGATCCTGATGAAGAGTCAGTATCTCCCAAACATGATGAAGCTGCTTCTCCTTTTCTTCAGCCTCCAAATGTCGCAGTCTCTCTTCTGATTTGGTCTCCAGAAGTTTGGCCTCCAGTTCAAGTCTCTAACTCCAGACAGATTTTTAAGTCCTCTGATGAAAAGTTGAACTGTCCTGTTTCTAAAGGCTGCACATCCCCATCACCGACTGGCTATCTTCTGGGTTGCTGGACCATGCTGCAGCTGCAATTAAGGCTGAAGTCCTTTTTAGTCAGGGTGGTACGCACCAATCCTTTGGCTTCACATACCTTGGCCAACTGGTTCTTTGTTAGCCTTCTATAATCTTCTGCTGACATCTTTGCCTGCTTTCCCTGACAAAACTTCTTCTTCTTTTGGCTTTTCCCAGTTAGGGGTCACCGCAGTGGATCACCTGTCTACACATGACTGGCAGTGGAGTTTTACTGTGTCGAGTTGCCAGCCCAAACTTCCACAGAAGGCACACACATGCACGCACTCATGCCTAGGGCCAATTTAGAGTGTCCAATCCACCAACAGCATGAATTTGGGATGTGGGAGGAAACCAGAGGAAGCCCATGTGACCACGGGGAGACTCCACACAGAAGGCACCCCAGCCGAGAATCGAACCGGAGAACCTCTTGCTGTGAGGTGGCAACACTAACCGCTGCACCACCGTGGCCGCCCTGCTTTCCCTGACAAAACTAACAAAAATAAATAAAACTGTTGTAAAACTGAAACTCTGGAAGTTTACCTTGTGGCTGTCGAGAGTACATACACCTTCAGTGACAACTGCTTACAGGCTACTGAAGTTCAATTAATATTCCACCACTGTGCCACCAATATGTGATGGCCCCTCTTTACCCCAGGCCAGTAATCAAGGAACCCAATTCCTCATCACTGACACCAGTGAGAGGCAGTCACTAAAACAGGAATAGATTTACCCAGTGTTTCAAATGCAATTCTCTGCATCACACACAATTTCTTCCAAGAGCACATAGGGAACACCCTGCACTAGGACTGGACTCTCTGACTCTCCAGATCCCAATCACAACCCAGCTTGGAGCACTGTATCCCAATTCCAAGTACCTGACACACACACACACACACACACACACACACACACACACACACACACACACACACACACACACACACACGCACACATGTGCACACACACACGCACACACACACACATGCGCACACACACACGCACACACACACGCGCACACACACACGCGCACACACACACGCGCACACACACATGCGCACACGTGCACACACACACACACAGCTGGGAAAGGCTGACACAGATTCACCATCTGTGTCCTCTCTCTCCAGACTACAAGGTAGATTGCTGCCACCAGCCAGATACTCTAAGGCTCTTACAAAGGGTAACCAACTATACCGTATAAAATTAATACTGATATAAATGGTAGAGTGTGACGAAAATAGTAAGGCTTTTTCGAGTGGCCACAGTGTCACTCTCAAGTGGTGGTGCTGCGGTAGCGTTGTCGCCTCACAGTTAGACGTTGCCCGTTCGGTTCTCAGTTAGTGCGTCTTCTGTGTGCCAACATGCGTGAATGGGTGTTCCTTCATTGAAGGTTGTGCGTTAGGCCCGGCAAGCCAGCACGTAAAAAAAAATCTACTGCCAATCATTAGCGGACCGGAGTTCCGCTGTGGTGACCCCTAACTGAGAAAAGCCGAAAGACACAAACAAACTCTCAAGTTCAGCCACAATGAAAAAGTATAAAAATATTTAATAATAGATTATAAAATAGAAAACAGGAAAATCCTTATTACTTAGCTAAAATAAACATTAGAGTATAAAAATAACACAGTTTGACAAAATCTCACAGATGCAGATAAAAGAAAATAATGCTAAACTAATCTCACTGTATTATTCCTAAAGAGAATAAGTCACTAGTTAACTCACTTAGTATCGCAAGGCAAGATGTACTGCTGAGGTGCCCACTTTAACAAGACAAGATGAGATACTAACTGAACTGTACAACTAACTGAACTGTGAAAACTGACACAGATATTTTATATCAGGTTCCAAAGGAAAACAAAAACAAACTGCTGCTGCAAGAGTTCCATGCTTCAGCTGGTTATAGAATGACATCACATCTATTCACCTGACTCTGGCACAATTCACCTTCAGAACTCTGCTAAGATTCTGTTGTAGCATTTTTAACATAATCAACTTTTACAAATATATTTTTAATACAAGCATCTCTACAAATCAATGTGACAGTCAAATGACACAAGATTATTTACAAAACTTCAGCCAGTCATGTTGGGAAATGCCACACATGCAGTGTCTTACTTCTCCTGGTACAGCTGGCTATACCTCACAACAGGGATGAATTTCCTGTTCCCCATCCAACTGTCCAAGATGCACCTGAATTGGATTAGGAAGGAACTCTGCTTCACACGGATGGGGAGTCTGTTCCAGAGCCGGGGTAGTCTCTGGGATACATACCTGTCTCATCAGCAGGTAATATTTATATCACAGGCAGGGTTTAAATCTTTAGAAAGGGTAATTATGGTGCTGTTTGTTTTGTGGATATGCAGGAGGTCCATCAGAATGGGGTCCGACAATGCCCTGTATGCCAGGTGAAGAAGTCCCTTCAAAAGCCTGTAGGAGCCAGAATACAGGGATAGGGACTTAAGTTGGTCTGCACAGGACATTTTACGGATGGGCTGTATTCTTTTAATGAGGAACCTCTATGGACGTTCCAATTGTTGGATATGCTGGGTTAGGTACATACTGAAGGGGGTACTGTACTTAATGAAAGGGCTGATGAATGAAAATACAGTGGAACAATGACTTCCTTGGACTTAGATGCCATACCTTTGTTTACAAGTTGTGCAACACAGAATGATTTCCTCACTAGTATAGAAATGTGATGGTCAATGGCTAGATTACTGTCTATGTGTGTTCCTGACTAGTGGGTCAGCTCTAAGGGGCATGTTGTCAATATGATAGTTAACAGGGGTGGATGACTTCCGGAATGATACTATTATGCATTTCTTGTCAATTTGTTTTAGTCCATGGCTCTGACACCAGTTGCTTGTTTGCATCAGCCCTTCTTGGAGAGCATTTGTGTCAGTGTGGGATTCAATGACAGCTTCTAATTTGCAAACATCTGCAAATTTAGTCAGCCAAGACCACTGACCCTGACTTCAGAGAAGTAAATGCCAAAAAGGAGCAGCCCGAGGACCAATCTCTGAGGGACACCACTTATGACTGGCCTCTTTGTAGAGGTGGACTTCCCAATTCTAATTTCCTGGGTCATGTCTGTGAGCCAGTTGGCTATCCACTGGGTAACATACAGGTTTGTACCCAACCTCTTCAGTTTGTCAACAATGCTCGAGTGGGGTATTGTGTTAAATATCTTGGTTATGTCAATGTAGGCAGTGTGACCTCCCCCCCACCATCGCTTTGGTGATCTTCTCAAAGAAGTCCAACAGGTTAAGTAGGCATTGCCTTCCCTTGATGAAACCATACTGGGTTGGGTCCATTGTCTTGAGGTTTACTACTGTATATCACTGTTGATAATTTTCATAATAATGTTTTCCATAGTTTTACATATAACACTAGTAAGACTTATGCTTCTGTAGTTTCCAGGGTCTGTATATGGCCAACCTTTGCGCAGAGGGATGACTGTTGCTGTTCTCCATTCATGAGGCAAGAAGAATATTTAGAGGCTACAGTTAAATAGCAATTCCAGAGAGCCTGAAAGGTCATGTTTTGTAATATTTAGAAGGCATCCTGGGATATTGTCTGGGCCCATTGATGCAGTGTTCTTGGCCTTAGAGAGTTGTTACACCAGATATATGTGTGCTACCTGTTCAGCTAATGCACACACTGCATACATAGATGTTTGACAACATTAATGGCATGTATGTCATTAGTGACAGTGTGGATTGTGCCATAGATATATGCCATGTACACAAGGCAACTAGATGGTATTGCCCATACTGTCACATACAGGTATAGCAATGTCCCTCCTAACACTTCCTGCAGATATTACAGTACCAGGACAGTGTGCGTGGTCACTTGTGTGGATGTATCATAATAGTTGCCAAGTGTGTGCAGGCTCATCTGTTATCACTCCACAACATATATGTTATACCACAGGCATGTGATTAGTGGTGGTATTATTCTGACATTGTCCATGATTGTGGTTGGTTCTTGTAATGTTTGCCATGATCCTTTAACTGTGTCCAACTTGCTGGAGACCTCTACTGAGAGTACAGTCATATTCAGGTATAACAGTTTGCACAGCTTCCCAACATGCACCCTACCCCAGTTGTATGTCAGATCCCTGATAGATGTTCTCTGTCTTACTCATGTAAGGATGCTTATCTTACACACGCATCCTCCCCATTGTTATGTCACCTTGTGTAAAAGTCATAAATAACACATTTTCACTGTACAGTCTGGGCTGTACCATATAGATAATGTACGTGCTTGGTGTTGCTGTTACAACCATCTTCCATTGATATGCCCTCCTCTGCTATGCATGCGGGAGTTTGACCTGTACTCCTTCCCAATGTTCATTCCTACAATTTATCTGTGTGTCTCTATTCAATACACACACTTCCTCTGAGTGATCATTTTACATGGCAGTCTCAAGTCCTGTTACAGGTCATTAACACAACTTCAGTACAGTATGCCAGAAATGGAATATCACAATACTCTGCACTGTAGGTACACTGTCCTATACCGTATATTTCACATTCATTCCTCTCAACTGTCCAGATATTCCCAGGATTTCTGGATGTTTTCCTTATCAAATATGTGGCTTTATACCATATCACCGGGATGATCTCTGGACTGATGTGACTCAATATTATGTACATTTGAATGCATACCTCTCAGCTGTTCTGATCTGTCAATAATGTGCAGTTTTGTCTCATATTTGTGATCTTTTCCTCACATTTTTTTTTTGTGGCAAATCATTGGCATGTCATTGCAGAGCACAGTCAGAAACTGATGACTGACATTTGAGTTCCAAATATCATGCTCGTCAGAAAGTTCATGCTAATATACAACCTATAGTCTATCAACGTCCTAAGTTTGGAAGTACAGTATTAAACAGCTGTCCCTATTTCTGACCCCCCCCCATTTTTCTGGCTATGTCCACATTTCTCGCTTTAAGAGGTTGAGAGTGTCACATTCTAACACATTCCCATGTGACATCTCTGTCAAATATGTCCCTATTACTGGTTATTTGTCCTCTCATTAAGTTGGTCTCTGTGCAGATGTGTTGAAGTAACAGAATGACAGCTATTTGTAAAGCCCTGTGATCACTGTGGCATTCTGTGCAAATCTGAGCACTGTAGTTGCTCTGCCTTACAAGGAACTGTTATCTGCATTCACTTACAAGGTTTCATGGACAGCAACACTGTTGCAAACCACGAAGCCTAGCTAAGGCGTGTTGCACCTCATTAATACGCAATCCACGCTGTCACACATCTCGCACCATCTCTCTAACTTGTAAACTCTATGTAAGCTCTGTTTGAAGCCTGCACAGAGTTTATTCAACCCGCCTAGATAATAAACTTCTCATTTATACCTACAGCTATCTCTGCAGAACGTAAGTCATTCTGGTACATCTCTAATTCCTTCTAAATTAATTGAGTCCCAGTACTATTTGGTGTGAGACAAATGAAACAAAAACTAACTAAGCAGCTTTACTGTTAGTTATACAGGTTTCTGCATGGAAATACAGGACTATCTGTCAAAAACAAGACTGCTATTATCTAAAAAAAATCTTAACAATTATGACAAAATATAGCTTTCACTTATTATGTTTTTAACTATAATGCTGTAGACACACTGGGCAGGATTCATGAAGCCTCCGTGTAAGAGTTACAAGGCTTACACGGAGGCTGCAGTTAAACGGTGTGACGTCAGCATGTCATGCATATGCATGAGGGCATGCTGAATCACATCTAAGGCTTACACGGTTCGTGGAAGACAGTAGGGGCGTGTCCGTAGGCCGAGCCCTGCAAACGGACACGCCCCCAGAAGAGTAAAAGTCCCGAAAGTAAACCCCCACGACAGAGCCCGTGTAAATGTGAATAAATACAACACAACACATGCCCCCACAGACTACGAACATAAAATGTACAAATGAACATCTTATAATTTTTTTTTAAATTGTAAAGATGTTTGCCAGTGAGTGGGCTCGTTTGCGCGGGCGTGCCCGTAGCTTAGCCACAGTTAGCAGTCAGTGGAAACAGCATATAAGAACTAAATATGCAAAGTAAGCCAAGAAGCAATAGCGTAGTGGTAGAGACGTCGGCTGAAGAACAGGCAGTCATGGTTCGAGCCCCCCCAACATCAATTTTTATTTTTAGTGAAATAAGCACGAAACAAGTCCCTGACATATATGTACACATATAAAATTATATTTTATGTAAAATGTAATGAAATGGGCCATATATTTTGAAGAAATTTGAGATAACAAAATAATAAAAAATGTCAGATGTGCCTATAGCTGAGCTACAGTTTAACAAGTTGAGTGCATCTGCCCGTAGGTGAGCAATGGTTTAACAGGTATAAAATGAGTGCCCGTAGGTGAGCAGTGGTTTAACACGCTGAAACTGTGTGCCCATGGCTGAGTTGAGCGTAATATGCGTGCTGACAGCCAAATGACACGTAAACCAGCGTAACCCGTTTGCGCGGAGCTGCGCGCCGTGCCAACAAGCTAACCGACGGGCAACGTTGAGCAAGCTGTAACAAAACTGCCTTTACACAGACACACCTCCTAGCCTGTGTAGACAGTCATAAAATATAAAAAACAGTGGCCAGGTTCGAACCCAGGATACCATGCACCATAGTCAAGGTACTGAACCACTAAGCCATGACAGTTGCACTTAGAAATGCAGTAATAGCATATATATAGGAATGAATAGAAAGAGGAGCATGACAAAGCAGGTTTTGTGAAGCTGATACAATTCCAAAATGGCCAATTACAGATAAGTGCGGGAAAAACGGCATATCTAAGCCCCATAGGCGGGAATACACAGCATAACCAATTGTAGAACCAACTTGCAGCCAGAATGTCAGGTGTAGGTGAGGGTAGTTGCTTTCGAGCACAGAATGTAGGGCGTTGAGGAGTCCAAATATATGGTTTGGCTCCTTGTTCACAATCATGAGGCCCAACTCATGCAGGGCCAGGTCCTGTGGGGAGCATATAGGACTGAGGCGTGGGACCGGTTGGCTCATGATCTCACCAGTGCCACAGGGATACCAAGGACTGGTGAGCAGGTCCGTCACCACCATGCGGACCTGAAGAGACAGAAGCAGGACCAACTGAACCGTTGGATCCAGGAGGCCCAGCAAATGCCCAACGCCCCACTACTGAGTAAGTTACATGTAATTATTTATGTAAGAAATTAACCTAGCTGATATTATGGAGATGTGTATTCCAATATTACATTATTTATATTACAGCTGCAGGTGTCCGTTCTGTGAACCGTAGAGCCTATGGCGATAGGCTGGCACGGTTGCACCACAAGGCAGGTCAGTAATCCTCTCCCTGTAACTGTAAATAAATATATAAGTATGACAGTTAGCAAAAGAGTGCAGTGTAGTCACTAATTAATAAAATGTGCAAGTAACAGTGTAAGAGGGTTTGCAAGTATTGCTTGATTACAAAAGTGTGATGCAGTCTGTAATCCAAACAGAAAAATGAAACAAGTCTGAAATAAAGATGTCCTACCTGTAATATAACAGTACATAACCTGCAGCAGGCTGAAAAGTACAGCTGCAGAAGCTGAGTAAAACACGTGTGAAATATATCCCTGTTGAAATACAGAAACATGACAGAAGTGAGACTGTTGGAAAGGATTGTTAGAACTACAGGTAAAACATGTAAATAAAGCCTAGAATTAAGTACCATCCTGAATTGTAAAAATAAAACAAGTGAGAGAGTGTGAGAAAGAGTTATGAATCCACCAATAAAGTAGTAATAACTCCTGAATAAAGTATACTGCAGTCAGTACAGAATGAAATGAATGTGACAAGCAGAACCAAACAGTAACGTGTTGAAAATGTTACTGCAGCTGGAATGTGTATCCCAAAATCTGGATATGTTGCTCTCAGTCTGCAATATGCACATAGTATGGTTGTCTGAAATACCAAACATGTCTATAGCTATATAAAGCAAATGTAGCAGGATGATGTAGCTGAACAGAGCCATATATGAATGTGTATGAATAAAAATGAAAATGTATATTGATGTAGCAGTAACATTCCTATCACCAACTTGAAGTAGTTATCACATAGGAAACTGTAGGCAGAACTGTAGTGTGTATATATCTGCAGCTATTAGAAATGTACAGCATATGTATTGGTATTTGAAGATGTTAATTAAATTTTCTTCACCCTACCCTATAACCACATATAATCCATTCCACATGAAATTGGTATGTGCAATCACAATTAACACCCCTGGACATTTGTCCTGTTGGTTCATACATATTTGCATGTACGTTGATGCATCTGCCCTGTTCATACATCCAAACCTGATGGCCTGTTGCCATCAATCAACCCTGCATGTTGTTGGACTGTATATTGCTGTTCAAAATATGCATGTGTTATGCTTACTGTTCAATGGTTTGAATATCTGGGTGTTTGGTTAATGGGAATACTAATGCATGCTGTTACAACTAATTGTGAATGGTATTGTACGTTACTAACCCAAACTGTCATGACATAATGCAAAACATAGGACGACAGGGAAGGCGGTTTCCAGCGGACCCACCTCTCCCTCCTCAGCTGGCGAGTGCACCTGGCAGTAGTGCCCAGGCCGGACCCTCCTTCGGTGGCCCTGTGCCACCTGCGGGTGGAAGCGCTGCAGAGGATGGGGCTCGTCCCCCCTCTGCAAGTGTCGCCGGAGGAGAACATCCACTCACCCTCCGTAGTGTCTGGACTGTGGTGCATAGGGAGATCCGAGAAGCTGTTCTAGGGCCCCTACGCCAGCTTGAGGCACAGGTGGCACAACTAACGGGCGTGCCTGCTACCCGGCCTACACAGCCCCCAGCACAGCCCCATCCTGGGCCGTGAAGGCACAGTGGCAACTGCCCATGGGTGGGGATATCAGTTCCACTGTTGCCATCTGTGGGCTCATGTGCTCTAGATATCCAAACATCCGTCCCCGTCAATTGTGTAACCCCCCACGTGTCATACACCGCCCCTGTATGTGTCTTGTTTGTCTTGTCTGTTAACCTACCCAACCTACCTCCCCAGCTATACCGACTTCCTGTACCTGACATACCACTCTCACCTGAAAAAAAAAAAAAAAAAAAGGGCACTCTGTATCCACAAAAAAATTACGCCCCATACATAGCTGCCCATGTTGCACACGTCTGCTGGACATGGAAACTGTCAATTACAATTGGCTGTACAACAAGTATTATTGTTGTCCTTACACCTCTCTCAAAGGTGGAAGGTTTCAAATGTCACATCAAATTACAAACATATGCACAGCTGTTGCTAATGAAGAAATGGGCAGCTATGGGCCTTACCTACATCCCTCCTGCAAAACCTGAGCTTGTTTCCCTACTGTCTTGCCCACTTTGTGACCCCTTTTTCACCACTTTCCTGTCTCCCCATTTTCATTTCTTTCAAATAAATTAGCGCGGGTGTGCACAAGATCTCCCCATTTTCATTTCTTTCAAATAAATTAGCGCGGGTGTGCACAAGAGTAAGCACTTTTAAGCAGTTGTAAGCAGGTGTGCGCGGAGCTGAACGCCAGTGCGCATGCGTGAGCTCCGCGCAAACCAGCGCTAACCTGGTTACAACTGCTTAAAAGTGCCTTAGTCACTCTGAATGACAAGGCCTGTAGTCTGCTGAAAAGCAAAATAAAATCCCACTGTCAGTCCCGAACCCAGGACCTTGGAAACAGTAGTCTGCATGACTTACCACTAAGCCATGACTGTTATATAAGAACATTGTGCTACAATAAATATATCATGTAATAGTAGGAATGAATGTAAAGGGAATATAGGATGTGTAGTACACAAAGCATGTAATGTATATTTACTGTCAAATGTAGTGGATTTCTATAATAGTAGTGTGTGAACAGAAACTGCCATGCTAGTTGGTAGCTAGTAGGTAATAATGTCACTGTAGCATCTTGCAAGCCACACACATACTCACAGCAGGATAATCACTGCCCATACCCCACAACCTCTTACAGGAACACATCTGGACTAAGTAATAAAAAATGTGGAGCAAAGGCCCAAAAACAGGGACACATTCCAAATAATGCTCCAACAAACTTAGACAGTTGAGAGAGTAACAGGTTCTGCATTTTGTTGGATGTTTGGAAGGGTATGAAGTCTGAAACTGAAATGTTTGTCACTATAGTCTGACTTGAGCCCAGAGTGATTTGCCAGAAAAAGCTGTTTATGAGATATGGACCAAAATATGAGGCAAAATGTGGACAACCTGCAAATATCTGTACACTTGAGAGGTCTGACACTGCCATATTTGAATAGTTAAGAGCCTAGACATAGCAACAGTGACTGAGTTACAGGGATGCCCCACAGACTCCCTGTGAAATGTACAAACAGTAGGCAGAAAGGTGTTACAACACATGCAATGGTAACTATGAAGTACTGAAAGTATGCACCACTTGCATATCGGAAATAGTGTAGTAATACATATGCTCATGCTAACCCACAGTCACAACTGCAGAATACCAGGCAATTTAATGGGTGTACCCCACTGATATGTACCATTCCATGAGGCAGATAAAAGATGCACCTGAGAGTCTCTGGGGCCTGCTCAGCAGCATACTCAAATACCCTAATAGATGTCAAGGCCCACACCATGGCCAGGCCACACTGCATGCAGAAACACCCTAGCAGATATAGCAAGCATTCCAAGGTGTGAATGTACATGGAAAATAGGAAAGCCACAGCAACACACTACAGTCAAGACACCTAGCAGGCATACAAGCAGTGAATGTAAAGGGCAAATATTGAAGCCATAGCAACAAAGTGCAAGAGCCACTGCTATATACCAGTTATACCACATGTCCCAGAGGAAAGCACACACACCCACATTAACAGTAGTAGTAGTCTTAGGTGTCAGTGTACATACACACTTAGTACAGGAAACTGGAGAAATATGGAGAAATGTTAATCTACAACACAGCCAGAAATATGAGAGAGATACTAACCTTTACACTCACAGAACAGTGTCCACAGCATACCAGTATGGTCCCTGCCCTTAACTCTGAAAGGGCTACGCCTATCTCATATACCTTTTTATAGCACTGTCCTGGAATCACAGTGAGAACTGCAATCAGTACACAACTGGCTGCATGCAATTAGCAAATGCTGGCTAACAATTGGTGCAGAGGCCATCACATGGACATATGCAGATACCTACAAAAGCATGCTGTACTCCCAGTCCACACATGCAATACTTTCATTGCACCCTGTGGAGGTAGGGAGAGACAGAGAGAGAGAGAGAGAGAGAGAGAAAAAAAAAACATACACAAACAAAACCAGTCATCAAAACCCACTCGAAAGCTGAGAGCAGCAGGACACCAAACCAAACGGCAACAAAAGCAGCTGTGACAAACACAGGTAATGTAAAGTAATACTTTAAAAGTCTACATACTGTGAACCCTCCATATGTGTCATTGGTCTGTATCCATATGTATATGAAGATGTGCATAGGGCAGGGGACATACAGCAACTTTCAGTGAAGGCTGTACATACATATGTATGTGAGGGCATCTATGTGCACATATCAATGTAGGTTGTAGTGCAATGTACAAAATAGGTTTCACAGTTATGTATGTTTAGCAGTATGTTAGTGTGTGTATACAGTTTTGTAAACAAACATGTTGATATACCCATCTATCATATGGATACGTATGTATGTCAATATATGTATGTATGTATGTATATATATAATATGCATATATGTATACATACATAGAAAGGGATGTAGGAATACATAGACAGATGTAGATAGAATATGTAGAAACATATATATGTGATACACACATACAGATATAAATATATGTAGATACATATACATAGACAGACAGATCTGACTATCTACAGATATGACTGTATATGACGATCTCACACTCCCCCTGTCCCACCCCCTCTGTCACTCTCACCCCCTCTCTGTCACACCCCCCCTCTCCATATCTATAGCAATATATGTACATCGATATATATATGTGTATATATGAGGCCCTTCTCAGTATGGAGAACATCGATGTCTGTGCTGTAACTGAAACCTGGTTCAAGGCTCCTGAGAGCACCCCGGCACTATTAGGTTTTACCTCATATCATGCGTTCCGGCCCCAAAACCCGGACCACACCACAAAAGGAGGGGGTGTATCCATATTCATAAAGGATACCCAAACCTCCAGGTTGGTGGCAACGCACGAAGCTTCGGAAACCATCCAGGTGCAACTAACCATAGGCAAAACTGCTCTACAAATTGTAGCATGCTACAGGCCACCCTCTCAAACTCAGGAACCCCACACAGCCTTCCTGAAGACACTGGAGGGTATAAATGTATCTCCAAACACCATCATATTGGGTGACTTCAACTACCGAATATAGACTGGGAACATTACTCAAGCCCTAACTTTCTAGCCCAACGGTTCCTGGAGTTCATAAATTCAAATGCCATGGAACAGCTAGTCACTGTTCCCACGAGAGGAGAAAATATACTAGATCTCATTGTCACAAACATGGGGACAAAATGCTCCACACCGAAGTATATCCCTCATTGGTGAGATCTGATCATAAACTAATCTCACTGGAAATCCACATCCCGCCCCACCCCAAACAAAAAGACCATAGTGAAGAACTTCTCTAAAGCAAACTTCACACTACTCAAGACTGGTGTGGTATCCTTCAAGGCCCCTGAGCCAGAGGAAACCACAACCCAAGCTGTGCAACCCCTTACAAATGCCTTCTATCAACACCTCCAGGACTGCATGGATCAGGCAATCCCAAATAAAACCAAGACTCTTTCCACAAAGGGCAAACGTCCAGTCTGGTGGACCCCAGCCATTAACAAACTTTACAATAAGAGGAGAAAGCTATTACATGATAGAACAAAATCCATAAAGGAAGTCACCCCTGATCATTATTAGTAAAAAAATACGAGCACTCATAAAATCAACTAAGGCCAATTTTGAGAGAAAAATTGCCATGGATTCAAAGGACAATCATAAGGCCTTTTTCAGCTATGTTAGGAACCTGGGTGGAAACTCCCAGATATGCTCAGAATTAGTCCAAAATGATACAAAAATCACTGAACCCACAGACATTGCCAACATACTGGCAGACAGGTTCAGTGCAAACTTCACCCCTCTCCCCTAAAGGAGAGATAACTATCCCAGCCGAGTGTAGCCTCCCGGACATCTCAAATGCGCAGGTGAAAGCTGCTCTCTCTAAAGCTAAAAACACAGCATCAATGGGACGGATGGTGTCCCCGGCTGTGTGCTACACGAGCTAAATGAGGAATTAAACCGCACATAAGGCAGCTGTTTAATCTCAGCCTTACCACAGGATATGTGCGCAAGGAGTGGCGTCACGGCAACTGTGGTCCCACTCCACAAAGGCGGCCACGGACCCTGGTAATTACGCCCCATAAGCTTAACAAGTCTAGTCTGCAAAGCTATGGAGAGGATCATAATGGAGCTCATAAACAAAGATATAGGGACTTGCAGACATTGGACCCGACCCAGTTTGGCTTTGTCAAGGGAAGATCATGCCTTTTGAACTTGGTCGACTTCTTCAAACAGTCACCAAGGCCATTGATGAGGGAAAGGCAGTCCATACAGCCTACCTTGACCTTGCAAAGGCTTTCGACACAATACCCCACTCGGGTATTGTAGAAAAACTTACCAGCTTAAATGTAAACCCATATGTCACAAGATGGGTTGCAAACTGGCTTAAGGACAGAACCCACAGGGTTAGAGTTGCTGGCGCTGTGTCAGACTCCAAGCCGGTCACAAGTGGTGTCCCACAGGGCTCGGTCCTTGGCCCCTATTGTTTGGCATCTACTTCTCAGAAGTACAGGCCAACATGGGAGGACTTTGGCTGACAAAGTTTGCAGACGACTGCAAACTGGGCCATAGTGGAAAGTGCATCGGACACGGATATCCTTCAGAAGGGACTCACGGAAACAGATAGCTGGTGCCAGAGCCATGGCCTGAAGTTAAACGCCAAAAATGTATAGTCATACCCTTCGGGAAAACAAGGTAACCCCAAGCTACCATATAGGTGGTAATCCACTAAGCACAGAAGAGGTTATCAGGGACCTGGGGACCCAGGTTGACAGTGGCCTTTCTTTTGACACTCACATTGCTAAAGTGGTTAGAAAGACCTTCTACTTTGCCCACCTGATCATGAAGGGATTCACATCCAGATCTAGTGAGGTCATTGTTCCCCTGTACTCTTCACTTATCAGACCAATGATCGAGTACAATGCCCCATTCGGGATGTATCTCACCGACATCTGCAGCAATTGGAGAGACCCCAAAAGTTCCTCACCAAAAGGATAAAGGGACTCCAAAATCTGTCATATGCTGCCAGATTGAAGAAACTCCAGCTCTATTCAGTCGCATACCGTCTGCTCAGAGGTGACATGTGCCTGACATACAAGGCCATGTCCAACCCGGAATTAATGGACATGCTCCATCTCAAAAAATCCAAATCCACCAAAACCACTAGAGCAAGCGACTTAAACCTTAGCACGGATATAAATAGGACGTGCTGGAGGGATAGATTTATCCCTCAAAGACTCCCTATGCTGTGGAATAAAATCCCGGTCCATGTGAGGCAGAGCACCTCGCTGACTCTGTTCAAGAGAAATCTAGACCTGTGGATGGGAGATCGAGGTTTACCCTGAATCATCTCTGTGTCACTGCTGGACAGAGGCACAACAAACTAATGGGCACAGTATTTTTTCATATAAGGTGGCGTAAGCCACAAAAATTTGGGCTAGGCTTATAAATGCCTTAGGGCAGATAGCCTAGTATAAACCTATGAACCTATGAACCTATATGTATACAGACATATATATATATATATATATATATACATATATATATACACACACACACACACATATATATATATATATATATATATATATATAGAGAGAGAGAGAGAGAGATGTATATATATTCTGAGTGAGGCACATGTGTACAGATGTATTGCAACAGGTGCCTGGTGACAAAGGCATGGAGTGAACACCAGTGTCGAAACTGGAGTACCATACCCCATTTCAAATCACCTACACCAGTAACCACCAGACATGTGATTGGCTGCCCACCACTGTATGTGTCAGGGGTGAACAGGGTCATAAATGTGTACAATAGTCCCCCCAATGATAGTCACAGTGGCACACTATTCCTGGAATACCTGCACATGGTATGTGTCAGCAGACATGGTGTGTCAGCTATGGACATGTAGGTCAGTGTACCCCTCCACCACACAATGGCTGCCACGGTATGTACCTCACATGACAGCTACAGATATGGAGAAGGACACAGTGACATGTACAACACTGTGACAATGCACTCAAACACATTACCAATGCACAGTGACTGACAACACCACAGAGTACACACATACTACCCACATAGAGGTTACCACTCCTGGATTTACATACTTAAGTCACACCCATGACAGATGTCCAACAACCATAGTAGCACCTCACACCATCCACAACCTAAATGACTGCTGTGTGTCATCCTTGACACCGCAGTAGAGAGCAAATGGCGGAGGTACAGGTTCCTACCCACAGATAAGATATACCCTGCAATAAACCACACAGCATTAAGAAGCAAGACTCCCCATGAGTACATGTCACACATACCCCTGCTGAATGTTAGTCAGATAGGTAATATGCCATATGAGTCACCCTGTGTAACTGTTTGACAGGAGCAGGTACCATCACATCACATGTGTCACAATGGTCAGGGTAGCAGAACAGTATGCTGCTGTATTCCCAGGGGCAATAGCATATTGTATTGTATTGTATTGTAATGTATTGTATTGTGTTGTATTGTATTGGTATGTAGAGGTGCCTCCTTCGTGGAGTGGAACCACTGCTGCTGTACGCCAGTGTACAGGTACATATCCTGTAGTCAGGCTAGTGTTACATAGCACTTGTATATGTGTGTTTAGCTCCTCTTGGAGCATGCAACCGGGGATACCATCAGGTCCCATTGATGCTGTGTTTTCTGCTTTTCTGAGGGCGGCACTCACCTGGACATCTGTGATGACAGGGAGGTTACAGTCAGCTGGGATAAGTATGTCTTAGTTTGGGGGAGAGGGAGGGGGGAAACTTGCACTGAACCTGTCTGCCACAATGTTGCCAATATCTGTGGGTTCAGTGAATTATTTGTTGTTGTGTACTAACTATGAGCATATTGGAGGGTTTCTGACCAGGTTTCTAACATAACTGAAGAAGGCCTTGTGGTTATCTGTAGTGTCCCCGTTGATTTCCCTCTCAAAGTTGCCCATGGATGTTTGTATGAGAGAAAATAGCTCTTTACTAGTGCTGATCAGACATGCCTTCCCTTTATGGAATTATGCTCTGTCTTGTAGCAGCTTCCATCTTTTGTTATACAATCTGTCTATGGCTGGGGTCCACCAGACAGGATGCTTTCCCTTTGTGGAGAGTGTCTTGGTCTTATATGGGATTGCATGATCCATGCATTCTCGGAGATGTCCGTAGAAATCATTTGTGAAGGAGTCAGCATTGTGGGTTGTGTCTTCCACTGGCCCAGTGGGCTTAAAGGATACCATGTCAGTGTTACGAAGTGTAAAGTTTGCATTTGAAATGTTATTCACTGTAGTCGTTTGTGCTGGTGGTGGAGGTGGGATATGTATATCCAGGGCAATTAGTTTGTGGTCAGCTCACAGTAGGCCATGGCTCTGGCACCAGTTGTCTGTTTCTATGAGGCCCTTTTGGAGGATGCTTGTGTCGGCTGGAGAGTCGATTATGGCGCCCAGTTTGCAGTCATCTGCGAACGTGGTCAGCCACAGTCCTTCTGTAACCTTTCATCATCTCTAATCTAGTTAAGAATCTTGCCTTCCCTAATTGTATTAACTCATCAACCCCAAGCAAATGTTAACTATCAAATTTTAAAATGCCGTTCAACTTCTTAAAAATCATTAAAGAACTTATTTCATCAGGTTTTGGGACTAACAATTTGGGGTATTCCACTCAATTTCGGACTCCTTAACCCCTAGCTGAAGTATTTTAATTACTTCTTCTAGTACTACCAGTTTTGTATCTTTGGTAGGGTTTTAAATTAACTTCATCTGTTGGACTAATCTTGATATAGTGCTGAATCAAGTCTATTCTGCCAGGCAGTTCTGAAAACATCTCCTTGTTTTAAATCAGAAATTCTTTTATTTCTTGTTTTTTTTTTTTTGTTGCCTGGGCAGTCTATTTAGCTGAAATGCACGTATTACAGGCCAGTTTTCTTTCTTTATCAGATTCACTAATCTCTACTGTTAAAGACTACTTGTTGTTCAGATGTCATACCGCTGTTCAAACATACTAATAAGTTACACATTGTTGTCTTCTCTTATATGACTGTATAATTTTGTAGTTCACTGTACACATTTTCCCTGTTATTTCAAATGGATCCTGCCATTTAGACAAAAACTTGTTCTCTGCTGAGACGAACAAAAGCAACATCTGGTGCACAGCTTTAAACTCCCTGGTTTGTGCATTTTTACTATATACCCATCGCTGTATAGCTTGAGTTCTTTCCATGCCTTCCCACACTATGGCATCACTATTTCCAACCTGTCTTGCTATTTGGTATAGAAATCTATAACACATTTAAATGGGGGGGGTCTTTAATTCTCAAGTTTCTTTGGCAATATCGAGAAATCCCAAAGCAATACTGCTATGTAAATTGTTAATTGCTATGTAATCCAATGTAAGTACTGTCTGTTTATTTTAACTGTGAAGTTTTTCTCCTCGGGCCTCTGCTGAAAATGGACCTATGTCCAGTCGGACACTCCCGGTTAACAAATATAAATAAATAAATAAATAAATAAATACAAATAAATAAACAATAATCGAGAAATCCCAGAGGGTGCCTGCCATATCAAAAAGAGCTGAACCAATCAAGGATTGTGGATATTCTCTAAAAGCAGATAGGAGCATATGGTATTAACTGGTCTTACCTTTTGCCATCTTTCTCAGTAATAGACTTTAGCATTTGGCTAAAACACTCCATCAATTCACCCATTTGGTCATAGTACGCAGAGGTTTTTACCTGCTTCACCTTAAAACATTTCATGACTGGTGCATTATTTTGGACAAAAAGGGAGTCAGTCCCCTGATCATGGAGTACCTCCTGTGGTATCTTCAACCTGGAAAATAAGAAAAACAATCTCCCTGGTACACAAATATATCTACTGGCATTGCTTCTGATGCATTGTCAAATGCATTACTTCTGATGCATTATCAGATCCATATAATTGCACTCTTGATGTACAGATATTTTTTACCCACCCTGAACAGAAATCATATATTCATCTTTCATATAAACAGAAATGTAGGCTGGACTAATGAAAATAAAGCAGCAATGACATACACTGAAATTGAAATAAGAAAATAACCCTCCTTGAAAAAAAATGAGTTAAGGCTACTTTTCAATCATAAAACGTCATAACAGATTTAGTTTTTTTTTGGGGGGGGGGGTTCAAAAGTAATTTTTCCATCTTTACTGACACATGCCTTGTCATAATATGGAAGGAGGAAGTGTCCGTATTATTTTTCTGGAAACATAATACACAGTACACATAGTGTGTTTTTCCTGTGCGGGCGTACATACGTGTTTGCACATGCATCTCTTTAGTGATTCAGAGGCACAGGGTCCTGGTATCTCATACTTGCTATGGCAACTGCTCCAGATGAGGCACTCTGTAAAGTATGTCCTAAAAGACAGTGTTTCACTGCAGTCAGCACCAAGCAAAGGAACTGGAAACCTTTGTGTACTTTCAGCATCTTAACTGTTCTCAATGTGCAATGCAGAGGCCGACTTACTTGTGGCCTGCCTGTAATAACAAGGTGCCAGATCTGATGTATCTGCAGAACTGTCTTCAGCTAATGCATGTGTGCATTCATTACAGCTGCTGTAGACAATAAGTGTATAACTGATGGCACAGCTGTCACCTGCTGTATTAGATTCTGCACCCAAAACCTTTGTAAGAATATCTACAAATGCTGTTGCTGGTACACTACACACCATTCAATATGACACTGCATTTCACATGTTCCAGCATCCCACACCTATAATCTGTTTTTAAAGGAATAACACATTCTGTCACCACACTTGAATTAGATTTGATTCTCTCCATTTATGTAGTTGCTTAGGAGTTCATAACCAGTTTAGCAAGTATTGTCAGGATTTATTTACCCCTTTGGATGTGCCAGTTAGTTAACATTCAGGCTACTGAAGCTGTGGACATGGAACATATTACCACTGTGTTCAGATGAATTCAGCTGCATGGGAGAGTCTGCCATATAAGTGAACATTTATAACACATGTTAAAGCCAAACAGAAGGAGCAGTGTTCCTGTCCTTAACTGTAAAATATATTCCTTTTAAACTAGGCTCCCTAATGGATAACTATGTTGCAAATGTAAGCACCACCACAGGAACCATTTCAGATGTCAGGACCCACTACAGCAAGTCTTGAAACAGAGACTGAATGGCCAAAAGATCAGGCTTGTATATATCAAGTTCAAGATATAATTTCTCAGAATATTCCCCTTTCTCTGAAATATGGCAATGTCAGAGTTGGTATATACAAGTTCAGGGGTGGATGGGTGGGGCGTGAAATGAAGTTTTAAGGCGAGGAGTGACCTTCAAGATTGACTCTTCTCCTGTGTTTTCATCTGAGTGCCGACATTTCAATAGGGAGCCAGCAATGACCTGTGTAATGGATGCTCATGATTTATGTGACATTAAAGCCCAAAACTGTCCTAGTTTTTTGGTACAGCAAACATACTTTTGTTCATCTTGAAGGCCAGTGATTCCAAACACAAACAGGATTTCAACTTATGAAGTTCATTCATATGCTTAACTGAATTCTGCAACTTTACAGAATTTATGCAATGATTCAGAGGCTCTGCTAATGTAATCTTTGTACATTCCAAGGGCTGTAAAGTAGTATAAATCAGGACACATTACCATCTTCTTCACAAGAATTGTCGTCCTGCATCTGAACCAGAACAAACTGACAGGCCCTGAAATCCATTCTCCATCAAGGTCAGTTTCCTGTGAAACTGCCCTTCTGTTTTTTTTTTGTTTTGTTTTTTCAGTTTGCTATTTTTGCCCATTAAGATCTTTGAGACATTTTCTGTATATCCTTTACTTAACTTCCAATTTCTGTAATATTTTAATTCTTTAAAGTATAGCCAGACATGTACCAAGTATGTCACATCATATACTTTTAAAAATAATTTATTTTGTGCAATGAAATATGGTGGAATCTAAACTTAGTGAGTAGCATGTTTTATGGTTTTAATACTTTTATTTTATTAAGTTTAAGATTTTGTGATACTGTTTTTTTTTTCAAACTGCCTAGTTAACTAAATGGATTTTTGGTTAAGCCTTCAATATTAGGAGTTCATTCACTTTTCAGTATAGAAAAGATATATTCCTGGAGATTCGGAAAGAACCCCAGCACACACAGTAGAGGCTGCAGTACAAAAGCCCGGTTTCTGTGATGTGGTATTTTCCAATTTAGAGACACATTACATGCAATGGGTAAAAACCTCATTATCATCTAATTTGTATGTCTCTGAATCACTGTTAACTACGGCAGGTGCAGAGCAGCACCTTCCTGTAGTAGTTACCAGTGCTGGTGGACTCTGTGTCTTAGCACACCCACCTCATTCACTCTCCCACACACAATACACACACACCACATACCCCACACTGTCCCAATGTCTCCTTTTTCCTGCCTTCATAAATCAAGAAAGATTTCAGTCAGTCATTATTGCCAGGCATCAGAGTTTCACACTTCATATCATTCAATAAATCATTGGTAGTGATAAAGCTGTATACTAGTGACTTTCTAAGCTTGCAGGAGATATTATTAAAATCCATCCCTAATTTTGTCCCAGCATTAATTTTGGCTTCTGTCTCAATTTCTTGCACTGTGAGGTTGAAAGGTATACTTAATGTACCCTGTCCCTCTCCCTTGTAATTCACAAACTGTTGCAAGCATTGAATAATGTCCATGATCCTCAATATATGTTAAAAAGCACCCTGCTAGTGCAGTGGATTAATGCTGATGTTTATTGTGGCATCAGTGCAGGGTTCAAATCCTGTCATTTGTAGTTGACTTTTTTAACTCTTATTTTATTTGTAAAGTACATCCCTGGTATCTACTGGTTGTGCACAAGACTAATAACCTCTGTGGGAAGTGGAAGGATATAGGGTTGGAATCCTTTAAGACACATTACTTATTGTATCCCTGATGTCTAGTAGTTCTCCAAACCATTTTTTTTTAATTTAGGTATCCCTGGTGTCTACTGTTAACACCCTGACCCACTTTATGTTTAAGTGTTGTTATGGTATGTAGCTAAAGAGTAGTTCCTGGTGTCTAGTGTTTCTTCCCTGACCCATGTTACAGGTAAGTGTTGTTAAGGCACATAGCTAGATAGTTCTCCTTGGTGTCTAGTGTTCCCCCCATACCAGTTCTGTTTATGCACCATTAAGGAATAAAATGTATAAGTTCTTCCTAATAAACAAGGATACAAGGAATCTCCAAACTCTGGATCCCACACAGTTTGGTTTTGTGAAGGGTAGATCATGCCTGCTCAACTTGGTCAACTTCTTTGACTGAGTCACCAGAGCTGTGGATGAAGGCAAGGTGGTTCATACAGTCTACATTGATCTGGCCAAGGCCTTTGATGCCATTCTCCACTCAGCAATCATAGAAAAACTCACTAAGCTAGGCATCGACCCCATATCACTAGGTGAGTTGCAAACTGGCTCACAGGTAAAACCCACAGTGTGAAAGTAGCTGACTCCAAGTCAGACTGACGACCAGTCACAAGTGGAGTCCCACAGGGTTTAGTCCTGGGTCCTCTCCTGTTTAGTATCTACTTCTCTGAAGTCCAGGCCAACATGAAGGGACTCTGGCTGAAAGATTTCGCAGATGATTGCAAGTTGGGAGCTATTATTAACTCCCCAAGTGATGTTGACATCCTACAGAAAGGCCTCACTGAGAACAACGACTGGTGTCAGAACCATGGCCTTAAGCTCAATGCCAAAAATATGTTGTCATCCCCTTTGGGAAAAAACCTGGTTCCCATGAATTACCACATCGATGGTAGTCCACTGAACACAGAAGGCGTTATAAGACATCTGGTAACACAGGTTGACAGCAATCTCTCTTTTGACCACCACATTACCAGTGTGGTCAGAAGGTCCTTCTATGTGGCACACCTCATTACTAAGGGTTTTGCATCCAGAAAGAAAGAGGTCATTGTCTCCCTCTACTCTTCCCTCATTAGGCCAATCATTGAGTACAATGACCCATTTGGCATGTACCTCACTAAACACCTGCAACAACTGGAGAGGCCACAAAAGTACCTCACAAAGAGGATCCTAGGCCTTAAACATTTGTCTTATATGGACAAACTAAAAAAACTCCAACTATTCTCTTTCTCATATCGCCTACTTAGAGGCGATCTCTGCTTGACTTACAAAGACATGTCTGACCCAGCTCTGTTAGAAATGCTACATCTCAAGAAATCCCAATCCCTCCGCACCACATGCTCCAGAGATCTCAATCTCATTACCACAATCAACAGAACATGCTGGAGGGACAGATTCATAACCCAGAGACTACCCATGCTATGGAATAGACTTCCCATACTTGTCAAACAGAGCATCTCACTGGCCCTCTTTAAGAGAAAACTTGATAAGTGGATGGGAACTCGAGAATTCACCCCAGGGATCACTCCAGTGACTTTACTTGACAGAGGCACTGGGAACTAAGGTCAGGTGGCACGATGCAAGGGTAATCCTAAGGGCTAGGCTTGTAAAGGCCCCAGGGCCATTAGCCCAGTACACACTTATTTCCCCTGCTGATCTCCATTCTGTTTAAGTGTCATTAAGACATGATGATAAAGCTATTCCTGGTGGCTAGTGGTCCCACCAACCCACGTATGTAGAGTTTTCCATGGTGGCTTGTGCTCCTACCTGACCCATGTATGTAGAGTTATACCTTGCGTCAAGTAGTCCCACCCAACCAATGTATGCAAAGTTATACCTGGTGGCTAGTGTCCCCCAACCAAATGTTGCAGGATTTACTCAGTAGTCTAGGGCTGTATACAGCTATAACAGACCCCCACCTACACATTAATTGCAGACACATACATACATACAGATATATATATATATATATATATATATATATATATATATATATATATGCATACATACATACATACACACACACACACACACACCATTTTCCACATGCTCGCACTTATGGACACACTCAACCATTAATTCCTACACACAGATTTAACCTATTCCCTCACTCACCCCCTCACCCCCCCTACTGCTACCTCTCTGGCAGACACACTCTTAAACATTCACCCATTCCCATACACACACACACACACACACACACACACACACACACACACACACACACACACACACACACACACACCATTTTCCCCATGATTACACTCATGGACATACTCACTCATTAAGTCCTACACACAGATCTAACCTACATCATACCTCTCAACTTCTTAGTGCAAGAAATCTGGACAAAACCAGACATAGTAGCGGGACAAAGGGTCAAAAATAGGGACAGATTTTAAATATTGCTCTAATAAACTTAGAGAGTCATTAGACTAAGACAATTTGTGTAAACATGCATTTTCTGATTGAAATGAAGCCTGAAACTCAAATGTATGTCATTATTTAGTGACTTCAATCCTCAAATCATACTAATGAATTGACAGAATACCACAGATTTATGAAAAAAAAGACCAAAAATACAACGTAATAATTTGGACGTTCTGTGAAAATCTGGATAGTTGAGAGCTATGTACACCCTTACTAAACCCCCCGACTCCTAGACAAACGCACTCTTAAACATGTACCCCCCCTCACACACATTTACACACACACCCACTACCTGAACGCTAAACTCCCCAGCAATTCCCTTTATGGTTTTGGATTACCATAAGCAGCTAGGTGTGGCCATACTAAATTACGCAGTCAAATGTTTCTCTGTATCACTCACTGCTTAAATGCCATACTGTGGCAGTTCTGGGGGAGTGCAGTTATGTGATAATTAACATATGCCTCAATAGCAGGCAGCATGACTGTGCGATAACCCACTGCGGTGCTGCTCCTATGTCTCTGAATATGAAATGCTTACTGGAACCTCATGGTAAAGTTTCTGAATTCTGGGCACTGTACAGAAATATGCACTGTTTTGAGGAAAGGGTACACTTCAAGATAAGGAGTTACATTTTGAAACAGTGTACAATTTCAAAAATCTTGGCTATGCTCCTGCTGTAATACTGCCCATAAATAAAAATGTTATTTTAAGTTTTCATTTTTACTTCTGTAAAGGATAATTATTAAACTGAAAGTGACTCCTTGCACTTTATCTTTTTACACAAGTATTAGGCACTATCCATTATGGTCTTTCACAAATCAACATGTTGATTTTAACAAAATATGCACACAACAACCATCTAAACTACAATTGCTTTATGCCTTTTTTTCCCCACAGACTGCATTTGTTTTTTTTTTGCAAAACTAAAACGTCTTGGAAGGAACTAACTCCAGTGTGAATGTAACTGCCACATTCTAAATGAATACACGCTGCTGTAATAAACTAAATGAAATTATCTAATTTAAAATAACCTTTATATTTTTTCATTTCACTTCTGTGTTATTCTAATAATATCTAACAGTATAACTTTCTGTAATAATGGTAAGTCTATTAATGATGTGCTTGCCTTTTCGACAAGTAATGTGATACTCAAGTTTCCAAATTACAATAAAACTTAAGCAAGTACAGTTAACAAAAAAAATAAAAAGTTTCCCCTTTATTCCATCTGTGATGTCTCTGCTCTGGGCCAGTAATTAAGGAGCCTTAATCCTCACCACTGACACTGGAGAGGGGCGTTCGCTTGGAACAAAAATAGATATACACAGTAATTTTAGATGTAGCTCTCTGTACCAAGCACAATTCCCCAAGAGCACACAGGGAACACACTCAGTCTGGGGGCTGGGTGTCCCTCTCCTGGCCCCCAATAGACTCCTCACTGGCACAGCTGTAGAGTTGAGTCCTCAGATGAGTGTTCCAAGTCAAGTCCTCCACCACCTTCTCTGTGAAACCAGTGGTCTGTGTCCCTGCTCCAAGTAGCTGACATAAACACTCTGAGATTTGATTTTCAAACCCCCCCACACACACACACACACACACACTGGGAAAGGCTGGCCCAGATTTACTAGCTCTGCTGCCTTAGCCCAGACTATAAGGTAGCGTTTGACCAATGCAGTAAGGCTTTCAGGAGTGGCCACAGTGTCACCAAATTAATATAAGTACTCTCAATGGTTAAAATGTTTTCTAAACGACCAGTCACAATGAAAACTTTAAATATATTTAATAATAAAAAGAACATGAAGATACCAAATATCTATTTACAATAAACACCAGAGTTTCAGCGCAGGAAATATTAAAACTAGCACAGATGGATAGATTCACACAGATAAAGTAAAACATAATTTCACTGCTAGATTACATACATGACATCACATACATCTGGTCATCTAACTTCTGGTTTCCACACTATCCCCCTTTAATAGAAACTGAACCAGAATTTAGCACATGTGTTACCATACACATAGATACAGTTTTGCTAAGATGTATTATAGCATCTGAAAGCTATAACACCATTTCAAAACTTCCACCCTTCCAGGGTAGCTATTAGTTCACCCCTAAGGACAATACAGTGGGATTCCTAGTCCTAGGTTTCACAGACATTTTGTCTATGGATGCAGTCAGAACTGCAAGATATGATCTTCATGGCCTAAACCAGGTAATTTAATTTCAGACTATTTTCAAAGTTAGCTGGACTAAGATTAACCTCTTCTCCTTCAGTATTCTTTGTTACAATATATTAATTTCAACAGCTATAATACCGTCTAACATACAGGTGTATTTCTTTTCTGTCCAGCAGAACCCACTGTTGATACATTTTTTAACACAAGCACCTGTTCAAATCAGTTTGATATACAAATTACATATAATTATTTAAAAAGCTCCAGCTAGCTATGCTGGCATATCTTACACATCCACTACCCTACTTCTCCTGGCATATCTGGCAATACCTCACATCATAATACCATCAATAATCTATTTAGAATTCTAGAACAGACACATAGGAAGTGGAACTGGTAATTTTTCTGATGCAGAAATAAGCAACCACATGAAAATCTTACAGAGTGGGTAATTTGGAGAAATGTGTTATTGTTCATTGAATACAAAGGTGGCAAAATAAAAAAAAATTAAAAATATATATAATAAAGAAAATAAAAATTAATACACTAAAGAAACCAAAGATACTTATGACACCAATGTATAAATAACAGATCAAGCATGGCTTTACTCTAATGGAAAGCCTTCTCTAGATTAGGAACTGAAACACAGAATCGCTTATCGAAAGGCGTCACAAAGCAGCAAGAGTTAAGAGCTTTTAAACTTGCTTTTGTGACAATGGTTAAACAGTTAAATGTAATTTGAAATCTCATCCTACCATACTATATGTTAAATGAATTACTATTTGTCATTTCCATGAAATGCAAAGTTATTGTACTGTACATTTTGTACACATTTTTATATAACTTTTCTTCTATTTACTCACTTACCTACTAATACCCGTGGTGGTGATGCTGCGGTAGTGTTGCCACCTCACAGTAAGACACTGTCCGGTTTGATTCTCAGCTACAGCGTCTTCTGCGTGGAGACATGCGTGAATGGGCATACCTTTGTTGAAGGTTGTGCGTCAGGGCTGGTAACTCGGCATGTAAAAATCAACTTCCAATCATTAGCAGACCGGAGTTCCGCTGTGGTGACCCCTAACCAGGAAAAGCCGAAAGACACAACAACAACTCACTTACCTACTAAAATCGTTTGTAATGCATTCTTATTTCATTTTGCATTACCTGTCACTGCAAATATACATACTCATGCAAATACTGATTTTCTCTTTACAGTTTTTGTACTTGCTCTAATGAACGCAGGTCACGAATGAAAAGGATAAACAGACCAGTTTACTCATCCAGTTAACAAATGTTAATAAAATGAAAAAATACAAAAATATAAAACAAAATAAAAGCAGCTAATCTGTGTTTTTACACAGACATTACAACACGTGATATTCCAGATATCCATGTTTATTTTTTACAAAAATATGTACACAACAAATATCTAACTACAATTTGCTTCTGCCTTTTTTTATCCCCACTATCTTTCAATCTTCAGCACCTTCCAGCCAATTGGCACATTCAGTCTCCACCAGTGGAGGGAGAATGTAATTGGAAGAGCCATAATTTAAGCAGCCATCATGTTTGGCTTTTTCTATGGTAACCATTTGAAATGTCAGGAACCACTACAGTGAGTCCTGAAACATGGAGACTGAATGGACTTACATTTACTAAGTCCAAGATGGCCATTTCTCAGAATATTCCCTTTTCCCCGAGGTAATGGCGCTCTTGGAGGTGGTATCGATATAAAAGTTTGGATAGTGTGAGGGGCTTACCCCCCCGGCATTGGGGGGTAAAGTGGTGCTTCTCTCCCTGCAAAAAGAAGTTTAAAGAAGAATGATGTTCAAGATTTGTTCTTCTGTAGTTTTGTTTTTTTTTCCAACATGATGGCACTTGGCATTTTGACTGCCAACATTTCAATAGGAAGCTTTTTCCTATGACCTACATTCCCTGTGCAAGCTTTGTTCATAAAAGAAGGGAACATGCAAAAGGCTGTCCACACTGTTTGCTCCTCATTCCTTCTAAAGGAGTTGTCAGCAAGCAGCTCTGCTCTCCCCTCCTTAAGCATCTCCACTGGATAAACTGCACCACCCTGTGCTCACTGGGTTCCTACACCCATCCCTTCTTTCCTGTCCTTTTCTGCCTGCCTCTTCCATTGCCAGGGCCACTAATCAAACTCCAGTCACCTGAGTCGCAGTCAGGGCTCCATTCATCTGCACCACAGAAATAGGCTACACACACTACAAATAACAGAATTAGGTCAAATCAGTTACATAGGTGTCTCTTCTGTTTTATTTAACTCTCATCACGTTTTACTTACAATGCTGATGACATTACCACACGTTCAAGAAACTGGCATTTTGCCATAACTTTTCTTGTTTAGATAAAACAATTCCTTAACTTTTCGATCCTGTATCAGCTGTTTCTTTTCTCTGGCATCAGAAACACAATGGCATAATGTAAAATTGTCACTTTTCATCTACAGTATTCAGAAGCACAAATGCGAGCTGTGCAAAAAAGACAACTTTGTAGAGACAGATAAGCAGACAGAAACCCTTAAGTGTACAATTCTGTTGTGCTCTTCAGCTCCTAAAATGAAGATGAATTATCATTTGTGTGTAAATACATGATAATTACACCATAGAACAATGTTTTTTTCAAAACACAGTGACATGCTATTTATGCTTCTGCTATGTACTTCTTACTACACAAAAGTGTCATCATACCGTCATTAAGTGTGCAGTTAACATTAATACAGCTAAACAGACTACAGTGAAATTGGATAAATCAAGCAGATGTGTCTCTATACTGCCACTTACATAACAGAAGGCATTCAAGGTCTGCTGTCTAACATACTTACCTAATGTGACTTATACGGACATTCATATCATTGCTAGTCTTTAATATCACACAATACAGGCACAAGGAGAATGAATAGGTTTAAGACTAGAAAGTATTCAAGCATCAATCGTGTATCAAAAGAAGCAAAAACTACAATCAGCCTTTAAATGATATAACTGTGATTATATGAACATGGTAAAAGTCAAAGGGATGTTTTACAGCTACTGGTTACAAAGGTTGTCTAATTAATTTATGCTTACTGCAAACAGGATATTTGTGATATAATTTAACGACTAAAAACTCAATGATGCAGCTCTAAAGAGAGAAATATAACAGGAAATTCTTATTTTGTGTTTGGAATTTTTAAATCCAAAAGCGTGAAAGAAAAAAAGTGGACCATAGTGCAACTGGCAAGCCAAATGGAAAGACTTGGCAGGATCAGCAAACACATGCTTGAACTTAACCAGAACAATGTCTGTAGCAGTGTAAGAGCATGCAGGACCCTTGAAGAAACAATCAGAAGAGGTCAACCAAATTAAAGAAAGAGCATGTTTCTTAGAAAAGAATAAACTAGAGAAAAGACCATGGAGGAAAGAGTTTAAGGTGGGGGTCACTAAAAGAATATAAGGGATGAGCGATGTAATCAGTGATACAGCAAATCTTGAAGAGCTTGTCACCTTGGACACAGCACATAGATTCATAGACATTCCAAGGCCACTAAGTCTCATGATCATTCTTACCTTACTGGTGACCTTCCTCACGCAGCATGTCCTTTCTCCGTGAAGGCCATACTAATTAATCCTAGAATAAATTTGTGGACATCCATCCTGTCATCTAGTTTATGTTTAAAGGAAGATAGTGAGTCAACGGATTAACATACAGGATCCATGAGGCTGGCTGGTAGATGAAAATGAGTGAGAAAAGAACTGGAAACTATAGGGGTTTAGGCTGGATCTGAGAAAGTACAGATCACCCCCTCTGTCGAGTGGAAGAAGATCTTCTCAAAAGCCTTAAACACTGAAGCTAAAGCAGCTTACTAGGAGAACCACCTTGGGTCCAAAGATTCTGACACAAGCCCTGCCATGCCAAGGCACCAAGAAGAAGAGAAGGCTCCGAAAACCTCACAGTCAATATCAGTTTTTATTTCAAAGGAGGGGTTGTTAATGGGGGGGGGGGGGCGGGCTGCAGTGAGAGACAGGAAATTATTTTATAAAATCACTCAGGATAAGGGGACTATTAGCAGAGGTTATGTTACCTTTCTGTTTTGCATCTTTGTGAGGCATTCTGCCACTAATGTTCATTCATAGGTTCATTGGTTCATACTAGGCTAACTGCCCTTGTGGGCCATTTTAAGCCTAGCCAATTACCCCATGTAAGAATCGAACCTGCACCTTGTGTCTGTAAGGTAAACACCTTAACCATTACACCAACCTCCCACCCAAAAAAAATCGACAGGATTCAGACCTGTGCAGGGAAACCCCAACGGATTTCAAGTCCATTGCCTTAACCACTCGACCAAGCTTACATGTGGTTTAGTATTTTCCAAAGCATTTTTGGTTGTAAAGCAGAGAGTTTTGAGAAGAAGTCAGAAGGTGGGCCTTATATTATCTGGTGGCCTTTTTGGCTAAATTTCTAAGCTGTATGCAGAGAGTCTGGTTTTTCTGGTGTGTGGGATTTTTTACTATGCTTTCCAGACAATATTTCTAGTGTTGTACAGCACTTTAAATTCACTAGCAACCCACTTATTATTTGAGGGTTTGAAATTTCAAGTGACTTATAGGAAGAATTCATTCTGGAGGTTCAAGTAGCAGGAATGTTGAGGAGTTAGTGATCTTTTTAGGATCCTCTTTAGTTAAGAGATCCTCCCAACTGTTCTGTTAGAGTTTACTTTATAGGCTATCTAGATGTTCTGTTATGTTTTAGAATGATAGGTTATAAGGTTGAGGAGTTAGTGATCTTTTTAGGATCCCCTTTAGTTAAGAGATCCTCCCAACTGTTCTGTTAGAGTTTACTTTATAGGCTATCTAGATGTTCTGTTATGTTTTAGAATGATAGGTTATAAGGTTGGGGGTTGTTTTCTTAGGTGGATCATTTAAGACTGAAAGTTACTGTGCAGTGATCACTGAATGAAGGGCTAAGATGGAGATTTTATGAATTGAAGATTGAGGAATGGTTGCAGGAAATAGTACTGGACCTAGTGAAGTCTTTTAACTAGCTGTGTGAGGAGGAAGTTTGTAATGATGTCATTCACATTAGTATCTTGCGTTACGAAAGTTAATGCTGAAGTCTCCCAAGAACTTTTTTTGTTAGGCGTTAGATGTTTAAGAATACTGATATGAACTTTGAAATGCTTGTGAATAGAGGGGGTAGGCTACTACTAAGGTAAGCCTACAGTGCCTGTTTATAGGCAGTAATAGGCTTAGCCAGCTAGGGTTGTGGTTGTTTGATTTGGAATGTTATTTGCTGGTATGAATTTTAAAGTTGTTGTTAATGAATATCAGGGTACCACCTCCTGTCTTTTTTACTGGTTTGGCACTGAACATATAGGTATAGTTTGGGAAGTGATGGCTTAATTTGGTGTATCATGCTAGACTCATAATTCAGAGATGGCAAGAATGTCAGGATTATTAGAAGTTAGAACATTACTGTAATTGCTCCATTTTGTTTAGCATGCTGCCTGAATTCATCACACAAGTATTTACTGTTTTATTTGATGGGGTTCCGGGTTGGCTTCTATATACCATTTGTATGAATGATGTGAGTTTGATAGTGAATCTTAGCAATGTTTTAGTTAATGGTCACTTGGTACTATGCAAATGTGTATGGCAGTAGGGTATCGCTTTGGCAGACTAGTAATGGGGAGGTTGTTATACTGGCTGTTATGGCATGGAAGTGGTATACTAAAGGGAGGCATTTGGATGAGATGATAAAATTTGTTTTGAAGTGATCAGATGTGCATACTGTGCTGCAGCTATGAGTATGAGTGGGACTGACTGTTGTCTGCAAGTGGAGTTGGACTACTATTGTTAGAAGTAATGAGCAAGTGGAGGTCATTTCTGACAAAAGAAGAAATAGAGGTTAAGGGTGCAGGTGAGACGTGGAATTTAAAGTGTGTTTTGAGTTCATTTTTTTTCTTTGTGGTTGCAGAGTACTATAAATGAGACATGGACAGTATGGGCAATGGAAAAACACTTTCTTCCAAACATTTCGAGTGATCAGCACCCTACACTTTCCTACTGGTAATTCAAATGCAACTATGGTGATCTGGCACACACTTCTACTTAATTAATAAACCAGCTACATTTCCTACTTTCTGATATTGATGTGTCACCTTTAGTTAACCTCATAGACCCTGCAGATGCCCTTACAATCTAATTCTAACTTATGCATTCAGGGCACCCTGTACCCTACAGGGTGTATCATTACCATAATAACTTTTATCCTTGGTTAACAACAGAAATCAAGATGTGCATGCATAGAAGACATAGACTATGGCTACAAAAGAAAGCCATTAATAACCTAGTGCTACAATGTGAATATCTCACACTTAGATTTAACACCAGAAGTGCATGTTGCAACAAAGGACATCCTTTGCAATCATAAAATCTACTGGTCATAGAAAAAAAAACTGTTCAAAAAATGCCAATACAAAATTTCTTCAATCCTCTCTAACTATTCAAAAATGCTGATACCTTTAAATATAATTTTACTTCCCTCTTTTCCATCTCCTCCACCCCCCAAACTTTACTGTTTCATCATCAGCTGACAGCAACATTCATCAGTCAGTCTCACTTTCATTTTTATATCTAGCAGTGATATACATCACCTTCTCTCTAGAATTCAACAAAAATAAATAAATAAATGAAGAAACAAATAAATAAAGTGACATACTTCATGATAAATTCCTCATTAATTCTCTCTCTTACAATCAGTAAACCTTAACCTGTGCCTTCAATCTCTCACTTACCTCTGGTATAATTCTTAAAGAATGGGCAACTGCTATTATCCCACAACTAATATGACTCTCTCCTCCCCCACTCCATTACCAGCTTTGCATTAACTGACCGAATATTTGAATCTACAACAAAATCCTCTCCTACAAACAACTTAATGACATACTAAACAGCTCTCATGGGTTCTGCCTCATTTTCAGCATCACTTCTGTAAACCTCAACCTACTAATTTCAATCTTCTCATATATGGATAAAGACACCACATGAGTACCATACCTATTGGCTTTAGGAGAGCCTTTGATATTGCAGATCATTATTTTATTACTTAAAGTCTACAACATAGCTTTTATGTCTGTATCTGTTACTTCTTCAAAAGTTATCTTATCAAATTTCTTGTTACAGTTAAGTTTTGGTTCTGCCCAATCTGACCCATCAACTTTATAAATCAGGGGTCCTTACTGGATCCCATTCCATTTTCCCTCTTCATAAGTACTTTATTTTTTCACCTTCCTTACCTTAAAGTCCTCTGTGCAGACTGCATTTTATTACCCCAAAAAGAAGTTCACCGTTTACAACTGCCACAGCTTCTCTCCAGAAAGGAACTTTATTAATATCACATAGAGTATCTGGTTCAGTACACATAACTAACTTGCTAACATTACAAAACAAACATCATGGCTTTTGATATTGCTCATGTTAACCTTATATTTCAAAACTGATGACCACTGGAGTGCATTTTTACCACATGCTGACTCATAAGATTTCAGGGTATACATCAAGACGGTTCCCTGAACTCTTGCAAGCATACTAAAAGTACTACAAATATTGTTCTTTCTGTAGCAGAATACTAGATCATGGACCTGATCAGCAAATCCACAGCAGCTGGATGCTGGTGGTTTTGTGTATTCCTGGTATTTGCAGAATCCTGATCATCAAACAATACCTTTTTTTCTTTACTTGTGGACTAGGAGGTCAGGCAAGCATGGAGCAGCAGCTGGATTACCAATTGTTTTGTTTTCTTCATCTTTGTGCAGTCTCATACTCAGTATACATAAGTTACATGTTGTGTGTGTGTGAGCGCGCACAAGAGCGGGGACACGCGCATGTGGGTATGTATGTATTCACATGTGAAAGTGTAAGTGAGCTTACCTCCCTGCAAAAACACTTATTCTGGTGATTCTGCTGTGATTTTTGATTTAGTGTATTGTGTGATCGCTGTGGTTATTCAATTAGTATATGTTTCTGAGGGTGCAGTTACTATCTGGTGATGTAATCTCCAGGAATTTTGATGTGTGGGGCCTTTCAGTGGCTGGACAGTTCCATATGGGAAGCCAGTTACATGGAACAAGATTTTGTGTCTTGTAACCATTCTCTCACAATTTAAGCTAGCATACAGAGTCTTAAATCTGTTCACTTCAGAGGCTAGAATTTCGACTACTAAAAATGCTTGTTTAGTTATTTACTTAAAATTTGTCTGTGAGGTAGAACACTGCTCAAACAATGACCAGTTACAGGTTCAGTCTAGGTTGCATGAAAATGTAACACCATAAATAACAATGGTCTACATTTATGAGGAAGCCGAGGCAATTTGACAAACAATATATACATAGAAGATACAATAAATCAAATATATGTACAGTTGCATATCTGGAACAGAAAAGGGAGAACAGAGTTAAAGTAGGAGAAGTAACAGTGCTGGAGATAGGAGTAGTAGCTGCTAGGTTAGAAAACTTTATAGGGACCTGTAAGATGAAGAGGGGATTAGATTGTGTACCATGGGTATAGGGCAGTAATGCTGTGGTAAGCTGAATCACACTTTAGGATGAGTGAGTTAATCAGGTGTATGAGGTATATGGGAGGTAAAGATACTATGCTGTTGGAATTATTGGTTTATGTGACATATCCTTTTTAGAAGGATATCAGCATTCAAACTGTTTTTAGCATTGTTTGAACTCTGGCCTAAACAGAATACTTTCTGTGATCAGTTAAATCAGGAGGAAGTGACTGCTATAGTTTTAGGGTCAGTGCAGAGAAGCAATGGCTAGTACAATCCAATTGGATTAAGAGGTTTGTAGGAAGGGACCAGATCTGGCCTGGCTTTTAGGTTATGGGTTTGAGTGGCAGTAAAAAGTTTGGCAAACTGAACATGCCTTGCCTTTTTTTTGCACTTGGAAACAAATTGTATTTCACTTTTCAAGAGGTTGTAAACAAAATTGGTGAATTTATCAATCAGATTCATAAGAATTTAAGCATCTAATGATGCTCCAAATTAAATTTGTAGAAACAACTTTCAGTAGTACTGTTTTACAGTGGGACACCGAGCACACACATATAAACCTACTCCAAGGACACACAACAGTGGGAAAATGAGAATATTCCTCTATTGCTGAAAGTTGTTTCAACTAATTTAATTTGGAAGGCTGGCATTCAATTACTATGTTCTCAATATCTTGACAGGTTCTCTGCCAATCTGGTTGTCTCACATTCACCACTGCATTCCACTCTGTACCACAAACACACTCCCAGTATCTTTAGTGTGCAATGTTTTTGTTTTACTATATGCTACCAAATGCCAAACTCTTCCTCGTGATCTCAGATCTGACTCCGAGCTACAAGTAGAATTAGGTATTACTTTGGTATCTGAAATGAACAGAGGTAGCAAGGTTGTCAAGCACTGGTTGTCTAAAGATATCAAGACAGTGAGAGTAAGCTTTGAGAAAAAAATTCCAAACTGAAGGCCTTTGAGGAAATTTTTTAAGTAGTTAAAATTTTGAAGGGTGTTTTTTTAAGGGGAATGGAGCTTCTGCTAACTTTCTTAACTATTTTACCCTCATCATCTTTAAATTTATACTACTAAAACAGCTTCACATTCCCCTCCCCTCCACAATTTCTACACATTACAATAAGGCAGCAGATTTTGATATATTTCTGTTATATGAAAAAACAACATTATTGTGTAACATGCTACTCTTCTTAATTGTGTTGTGTTAACACTGATCACTGAAAAGTAGTTTTTCTGAATTCCTTTACTTAAATTCTTAATGTTGCTAAATGTTGCTGCTGGCCTGGGCCATTGCCTGATAAGAGTCTTGGGATGACCCACTTACTGGGTTAACAAATGCTAAATACTAAATGAATAGATATTTTAATCAAATATTATTTGCAAATAATTCAAGCCTTTTACATTTCAAATGGTACTTATTTTTCATTAAATATACACGTTATATTTCAGGAAGTGAAGAGCAAAAACTTAAGTATAGAGGAGAAAAAAAATGTGCACTCCTTTCCTGGCACACTAACCAGATGGCCTAATATACAATATGCCACCCCTCCCTCCTGCCTCAGCCAATCAGGTCCTGTTTTTGCACCCTGCTCTCAATTCTCCCTTCTCTCATTTTAGTAAAAAAAAAATATTTTCTTTTCTTTTAAACTGTAGCAAATTACTTGCTACAGTTAATGCCCCACATGTAGCACTACTGCTTTCAGGTTTCAGATAAAAAAAAACCCTCAGGTTTGACTGCAAATGCAATAGCAGCGATCATCCAATCATGCCCCTCAACACGTTTGTGCACTGGGAAGTTGCCTCCTTTCCCCTACCTCTTGTTAGGCTACTGACTTTTGACAAGTCGGAGCACTCTTCATTTTTTAACACCTTTATTAAATTCAGCGAAAAACGCACCATCTACTGAGATTAACGGATTGTTTTCTTTTTGTTCAATTACCTTTATTAAAGTGTTACATTGTAGACCATGGCATACCTACTCTTACAATAATAGAAAGGAAAACAAACCATAGCAAACATTTTTCATTTTCATGCATTACACATATAATTTTCCTTTTTATTAAGTATCATTCACTACAATGTTAAATAAAAAATACTCAATTCCTGGTGTCCCTTAAACCTCACTCCTCCTGTACACTATTCTGCATGTGTTGTTCCACAAATTTTATTTATTACTATGTAGTTTGCTCATTCCCCTTTTCTAAAGATACTGCATCCAGTTTTTTTAATCTTCTTTATAATATTCAGCACTTCGATTACAGTTGATTTAGATTTTGATTTCCATTTTCTAGTAATTATTTTTTTGCAGCCAATAGTATTACACTTAGTAAGGCCTTACCATGCCCTGGCAATTCAAAACCTATGTTCCAACTCAAAAATCATTCCTTATTTACAAACATTTGCTTCTCCAACATTACTGACAAAGTGTTCTAGGGAATTTTTAAAAATATGCTAATTCATTATATTCACAACAAAACATGCACCCAGTTTATTTATTTATTTGTCATTTGTTAACCGGGTTAGTCCAACTGAGCCAAGGCCCATTTTCAGTGGTGACCTGAGGAGAAAAGCTCCAAAATATGTCAACAATTCCATAAATTCAAGACTGTACCAGTTAAAAGAAATACATAAATTCAAGACTATATAGACTGAAAATTAAACAATTACATAGAAAGTGTATATAAGATAAAATGGCAAGTTATAAAGAAAAGTGACATACATGAGTAAGTAACAGCAGGCAAAATTACTTATGTAAGTCTAGAGCAAAACAAGTTAATAGCCATATAAGCATTACATTGTATTACAAAAAAACTAACTTGATAGGCAATATAGTACAGAAGTGTTGCTGTTTACATAAAATATATGTACAATGAAGCAACTGATAGTTTGTTGGTCTGACAGAATTTTTTGATCTATTTACCTAGGAGATTTTTAGGATAGAGAGGGAGGAGGAGATTAGGTAGGGTCCTAACATGGGCAGGAGCTTGTGTTTGCAAGGTAGTTTTCCAATTCTTTTTTGAAGCTATTAATGGATTTGATATTTATCAGTTACCTCTCTCTGTCCCATTACACCTTCAGCATTTATCTACCTATAGAAAATTCCAAGTCTAACTGAAGTATAAGAATACCTATGCAAACACTTCCAAGCAAAACTCCTAAACCGTCAGGACTTTGTTGTATACTTGGCTGCCCTACAAATGTCATCCAATTATTCTTTTGTATATTGTCTTTCTTTCTCTTTCCAATATTTTCTAATTTACTCTGATCATTTCTTATAGCTGCCATGTAATATTTTATATGTCCTACTAACTGTCCCTTTTTATTAACCGCAACTTCTGTTCCAGAGTCAATTAAAAGCTCTACTAGAGCTGATGTTTCACCCAGCACTTCCCTATCACTCCTTTTTGCCTGCACAGTTATTGATCCCCAGTAGGAATGGCAGTCTCTAATCTGCACTCCAAAGTTCTGCTTGGCATCATCTTACTCCATTACTTTTCCTCCTCTAGTTATTTGTTCTGAATACCTAGGTACATTTGCTAATTTTCTTCAGTAAATTCCAGCCCCCTCTTGACAATTTTCTACACTCTACCTGCAGTCATTTATATTGGTACGTTTTGTCTTTCCCCATTCCTGTGTTTGCTTAGCTCTTAAAATACTTTCCACTACTTTACAAATACAATGTTCTGAATGGTTGTTATTCTCCTTAAGGATCGGCATCCAAAATCCTACTCTCTCCTTACGTCTTGACTACCCGCTTTACATAATCATCCCTTTCCACTTTGATTTATAACCTTTTGCTTGGTTTATGTACATCAGCCTTTACTGCATAGCTCTGAAGTATCCGTCCAAATTAGGTAATTCTAAGCCTCTTTGTTCTATGAGGAGAATCAACTTATCCCACTTAACTCTTGACCTCTTCTCCTCCCAAATAACTTATTTCAACTCGTCATTAACTACGGCTCAAAAATTCTCTGGCTGATAAAAACATGCCTTATCTGTATATATAAAATGAAAGGGACTAGAAATGTTTTCACTGCTTGTATCTTAATATCCAAGATTCATAATCAAAAGCTTCCATCATCTCACTTTTTGTATTATCTTTTGTTTTGTGCCTTCCCACATATGCTTAGTTGTCTTAATAAGCTCCTTTTTAATACATACTCCTAAATGCTTCATCTTATTATGTCCCCATAAATGTGGGTATTGTTGCTGAACCAATGCATGTGCAGGTACATGGTTAACCACTATAGCCTTTGTTTTATTTTCATTTATTTTACATCCAGAAAAGACAACCTGTCTCAGAATGTTCCACAATACTGAAATGCCCTTTTCTGGATTTATTAAGTACAAAATAATATCATCTGAGAATAAAGCAAAAATGTCTTGATTACCATACCAGTTATATCCTTGAATTTGTGAGTCTCTTATTTTCTTTGCCAATGTCTCTAAATATAAAGAAATAACAAAAAGAAATAAGACACCCACGCCTGTTCCTCTTTTCAAACACACAACTCATTGGAAGAGAACCCTCCCACCTTATTTCTTGCCTCTATTCTACTAATTATTCATATTTTTCTATCAGGAACACAAATGCTGCTATTTGCCTATTCATAAAATCCCAGCTAACTCTATCAAATGCCGTCTCTACGTCAAGAACCACAAACAATAGCATTGCTTTCTTACTATCTGCCTCCCTCTTGATCATAACTGTTCTGTTAATGTTGTCAAATGTTTGTGTTCCCTCTATAAAAATCACACCGATTCATATCTATCAGTTTTGGCAATACCTTTGCCATTCTCTTAACCAATACAGAAATAAACACTTTATAATTATAGTTCAAAACTGAAGTTGGTCAATATGAAGAGGGGTCTTAAGGGTCTTTACCCTCTTTGGGTATTACAGCCACCACAGCTTTCTTCCAAGATGCTACTACTGTCCCTTCTTTCTAAAATTCCACAGGAATGCAATTTATTCCTGGGGATGGTCTTGATTCATCACCATTTTAATCTCATCCCCTCCTATTTTAGCAATTATTTCTTAAGTGTAATATTCCTGTAACTTTGACATAGTTAAGACTGCCATAAATATTTGCATTTATGTCTTTTCTTGACTTCCCCAAACTTCAGCTTTATACAGACTTTCAAAGAATGTCTAAAATATCTCTAAAATCTTTATAGGGTCTCTGGTTATTTTTGTTGCTATAAGTTCCCCACGTTTGGCAATACCTCTGTTTTTGGTTGTCTAATTTGTTATGCTAAAAGTTTTTGTGCTTTGCAGTTATCGAAAATACTTGCTCAACAGTAACCTTTATAAATTCATACATATTATCCAAATACTGCCTAATTTTCTCTTTAGCAGTCAGCAGTTGTGCCTCTTCTTGTTTTGTAAGACCCCCCTTTGTCTGAGACACTAACCTTTAAAACCCCCTCTAAATAACTCCTATTACTTCTTTCCTACGTCTCCCTTTCCATTCTTTCTACCAAATTTTTAAACTGAAGTTTCATTTTATCCTACTCCCTAGCTATCCTTTCTGAAGAAACCTGTATCTTCCCCAATAACTACTGAATCATGTCCACTGCATTTCTTATATTCTTCTCACTTTAACAAATAAGAAGTAAAGAGCCAGTGTTGAATTTTACTTGATTACTTTGCATTATACTAGTCTTTACTGGTACATGATCCGTAATAGTTATTGGATGTGTCTCAAAGCTTGCAATTAAATACCTATGCCCCTGTAAAATATTTCTATCCAGTGTAAAGCAGTTATTGTACTTTGCGGAACAATATGCAAATTCTGTTGGGTTTTTACTAGCATGTTCACATCTTACATTACAAATATTATCATATATTTCTTCAGAAATATACCCTTTTTTGTTACATTTCCCTTCTAAGTCCTTGCATCCTCACTACTGCAGATTAGGTTCCAATCCCCACTCATAAATAATATTCCTTGTTGAAAGCTAATTATCTCTCCCATAATTCTCTCAAGTTTCTTAATAGCAGTTTTAGGATAAGTATAAATACATGGCAGTGTAATGCTCCTTCCCTGCCAATAACCTTTTATAGCCACTAATCTGCCATTACTTCTTTCTTTCTTCTTCGATCACTACTAGGCGCCCCCTCTCACAATCAGTATTTATTTATGTATTTGCAGTTTGTTTGCCAGGATAGTCCATTGGGCCACAAGGAGCTTGTATTCAATGGATTCTTGGGGAGAAAAGCTCCAGAAAAATACAAAATGCAGGTTACTGCATACAAAAGAAATCCAAAGTACATGAAATATACAGAATGTGTATATATGCATACAGAATGTATGCCAATGGAAATACAAAGTACAAATAAAGTAAAATAGACATTAAAAGGAACACATTGGTACAATGCAAAGCAGAATTTTTTTTTCAAAACAGTCAAGTTCATAAAGCAATTTCCTACAGTTTAATGGGGGTATAAAACTATAGGAGGGTATTTACAGATGCTTTGGCTTCTAGGGAGTTGCTAAAGTGTAAGAAGATTATGTAGGATGAATGCAAGAGCATATCCATTGTGATATTAGGTGTGAGTGAAGGAAAGTTTTAAATGAGGAGAGGCTGCTGGTGGTACGGATGAGGGTGGGAGAGAATTCCAGTGACATGAAAGAGAAAAAGATATTAAATGTTTGCCTGCTGGGCAGCCAGGTTTATGAAGTTCAACTAGTTTTGGGAGTAAGATCTGAGAGGTCTATCTGGTTGATGCATTTTAAAGGTGGAGGCAAGGGAGGGGCAGAGAAAGGGGCTAAAAATAAGTTTGTGTAGTTGGACAAGTTGAGTACTGATGAAGAAATTGGGCAGCTAAAGCCATTTCAGTTAATGTAAGGCAGTACAATGGCAAGATGTGGATTTGTGGTCTGTTGCAAATTTTGATATTTTATTGTAGCAAGAGGAGAGTTTAGTTTTGAGTGATAATTGCAGGTTAGTGGGGATAGACGCACCATATAGGAGGGCTGGGATAAGATATGTGTTAGCTAGGGTGAGCCTAGTGGAGGGAGAGATACAACGATTGTGGCGATAGAGCATGCCAATTTTCTTATGTGTTTTTTTAATATTTACTTGTAAACGGATATCAAACTTCAGCTAGTCGTCAATGAGGACTCCTAGTAGTTTAGCATTTGGAACTATTTCGAGAGGGGTAATATTTTGCATGGTGATTGAAAATGAGTTTTTATCTCGGATAGTGGTTTTGGAAGCAGTAAATATTATGAGTTTAGTTTTGGTTGCAGCAAGTGCTAGATGGTTGTCTAGCATCCAGGAAGAGAAGGCATCTTGGATTAGTTTGGTTAGAGTGGAGATAGAGGAGGCAGAGCAGATTATAGTGAAGTCGTCGGTGTACTGGATGAGGTTAACATTAGGTATGACTTGGTAAAAGTCATTTATGAATATATTGAATAAAAGGGGGCCTAGACTTGAACCTTGGGGGACACCTGTAGGGGTACGGAGGAAAGGGGAGGTGGCTTTTTTCCATCTGACTGCTTGTTGCCTATTTGAGAGATAACTGGTAGACCAGTTGATAGAGGAATGGGACAGGTTTAGTTTGGAGAGTTTAGTGAGAAGACTGTGAGGGATGGTGTCGAATGCCTTAGGGAGATCTAGGAGAAGGATGGACACGATATGACCATAGTCAAGAGCTTTGTTGACAGTTACTAGGAAGGAGAGGAGAGCTGCGGTAGTACTATGTCCGGGTCTGAATCCGTGTTGTGTGGGAGTAAGAAGATGTTCTTTGTAAGATGGAGGAACAGTTGCAGATGGATGCATTTTTCAAGAAGTTCTGAAATGGGGGATAGGATAGCGATAGGTCGAAAGTTGGAGATATTATTGTTATTGCCACCTTTGTGAAGTGGAATAATAAAAGCCTTCTTCCAGAGCTGGGGAACATGGCATTCTGAAATTGAATAATTTATTAGGATGCAGATGGGAAGTGCAATGGCTTCTGCAGCTACTTTTAAGAAGTAGGACGGCATTTCATCAGGGGTATTAGAACCCGGTTTCAATTTTAGAAGAAGTTTTTTTATGGTAAATATAGGGATAGAGTTTATGGAGAAGGGGGGAGGTTGGGGATGGGAGGTGCTAGGGGAGGGAGGGATAGGTGAGGAAGCTGAATTGGTGGTGTAGGATGATGTTAATTTAGCTATGGAATCAATTAAGAAAGAGTTAAATTGGGTGGCTAAATCTAAATTGGAGGCATTTGGTTCTGGAGAGGGGTTCTCTTTTTTACCAGGGTTCAGGAGAGAAGAGTTTCCTTTCCAGAATTTTTTGGGTTGGTATTATGGGTGGTTTGGAGTGTAGAGAAATACGCTTTACGGTCCGAGATAAGTTTTTTTACTTTGTTATGAAGTGTTTTGTATTCATTGAGGGAAAGGTGAGATTTATTTTTGAGGTAGCATTTCCAAGCCTTATTTCGGAGTCTCATAGTAGCTAAGGTATTTTTGGTTAGCCATTGGATAGGACTGCTTTTTATGCATTTTGTTTTCAGGGGGGCAAAGGAGTCTAGCAGGGTTAAGAAGTTTGAGTTAAAGTATGTAACAGCATTTGTAAGGGAAGAGTTAAGTGGGTTCCTGTTAATTATTTATAGTGCATCTGAGAATGTGATAGAGTTAAAGTTTTTTAGGGAGCGAGTGGAGGTATAGGTATGGGTTAATTTCAAGGAGGAGGGAAGGCGGTGGGCAAAAGTGGGGAAGTGGTCACCTAGTGGGTCAGGAAGAGTACACTAATCAGAGATATAGTGGGGATGGGAAACCAGAATCCAGTCTAGGGTGCTTCCAGTTTGGAAGTCCTTGGAAGGCTTAGTTGTTGAATTAATAAGCTGTGTGAAGTTATATAAGTTTATATTCAGTAAGTTAGTGGGAGAATGAATAATGGCCCAGTTAATATTGACATCACCCAGGATTATTGTTTCATTAGTTATGTTTGTAGAAAACCAGGAGAGAATGTCTTCAAGAACTGAGACATTGTCTCCAGGACAGGTATAAAGGGTGACTATACATATAAGTTATTGTTTCTTGATCTGAAGTAGGGCTGGAATTAGTCCTGCGTTACCAAATTTGGGAATAGGTTTGGTGTAAGGGGTAACTAAAGGGGATGATAAGTAAAGGAGAGCAACTCCCCCTTCTTTTTTGTGTTCTATCTTTCCTAATCATACAGTAGTTAGGTGGTAATACTTCAGAGTCTTTTATACAGGGTTTAAGCCAGGTTTCAGAGATAGAGAAAATATCAAACTGATTGTGGATAAGTCAGGCATGGAGGTTGGGAATTTTGCTACATATGCTCTGAGCATTTAGAGCTGAGAAATAGAGGGATTTGCCAGTTGTGTGAGAATGATGGGGTAGGGAGGTTGAATGTTGTAGGGGAGAAGGGCCAGGGTTAGGGTGAATGTCCTCAGAGAGAAGGATGGAGATAAGGTGGTGAAAGAGGTCCATGTATTGCTTAGTCTGAGTTTTGTAGGTTGTCAACGTTATGGACATGTGACTGGAGAAAATGGGGTAATGTTTTTAGGGTTGCATAACAGTTTGTAGGGGAACAGAATACTATTGTTAAAGGAGTAAAGACAGGGGGATATGTGGATAGAGGGATATGTACTGTTTTTAAAGGATTGAATGGTTGTGTGGAATGAGGGGGTGATTCGCATTTAGGGGTGTGGTAAGATAGCTTAGGTAAAGTAAGGTCATAAGAAGTAATGTGTGAGTTATAAGTGAAGGGTGTTTGATAAGCATGGTATTTGAATATACAAGTTTTTGGTTGAGTAGGTATTAATTTATGTTATGGAATAAAGGTTTTATAAGTAGCAAGTAGATGTTGGGGTAGTCTATTGTTAACGAGTTAGGAATTATTAGAAAATATGGGGGGATTTAATGTGGGAGTGGAGTGGAAGGGGAGATAGATTGTGGGTGGGCTGGGTTAAGTGGATTCGGTGTTAGGGTTAGTTTGTGTGGTTTGAGCTAAGGAGAAGGAATAGCCAACAAAAAAACAAACAATCAGTGGGACAAGGAGCAAGCTCAAGGTAAGGGGGACGCCAAACCACAAGCTTCCTTGAGCGTATGCGTGCAACATAAGTACAATATCAAATAAAAATATTTTACCCTTTTTCTTTTTGTCTTTTAGCATATTTTTATAGCATTATCCAGAACCATACAAACTAGTATACCTTGTAGACAGGTTAAAACACGGGCAGTGGTATGCTTGCAAAAAAGAAAAAAACAACTTTATATACTACTGGAAAATTGTAGTCAGATTAGAGAAAACAGATCTGGGGTGCTGGGATATGCAACAGGAGGACGGGGCTCTAAGAGGACAGACCTAAGGAATAATCCAATGGCTGGCATTACAGTAGGTGCTTGCAGGGGGAGACAGCTTAATATGCTTTAGTTAAATTACTTTTAGCACAAATAAATAGATTAGCATACTTTTCTTAGGTTTTCTGTTTTTGTTTTCTTTTAGTGGCTAGAGACTGTTGTCATGTGGGCCGAAGGGGACCAGTAATGCTGTAGTCCACTTTTGCCGAGTCTTGGACTGGAGTTGCAGCTGGGAAATGGTGGGGCAGGACACTTAGGAGGGAAAAAGGAAACAGAGCGAGAAGAAAGTTAGTATAAGCAATGGGTAGTCAGAGGAAGGTCACAAACGCAAAGCAAATATTTTGTTTCAGAAAAAAAAAAATCACACATTTTCAGGAGAGCTAAATATGCAATTATCTTGTTGCATGTAGACAAAGAAAGCATTCTTTCCTTCATTTTTCTCTGCCAAACATGCAATTCTTACTTCCTTTATTTACCAAATTCACTTGCTCATTTCTATCCAAGTGTGCCTGCTGTAAACACTGCTACTTGCACCCTACACATTTTAATGTCATTTGTATTCCATGATATCATTGATAAAGGAGTAATTTTAAATTTCTTTCTCATATTCTATATGATTTTTATTAACTTGCAACTTCATGTGCCTGCATTAATGTTTGGCATTCAGATGTTTAATGCAACTGTGGCTTCTCATCTCTATTTGAACCCAAGTTATATTTTCTGATTTTTCTCTGCAATAAAACTCAAGAAAAACAAAACTATGTACATCTTCATTTTTAACATTTCAACCACATTTAACTCTCAGAAAACATACAACCCTATATACACTTTTCAAAAAAGGAAAGTTACCCCCTCATGCAGGGGTAGTTGTTCCAAACAGAAAGCTATGCCCACAAGCTTTACCTATTCTAAAAGTTAGGTTTAAATCATACTGGAAGTCCATAGGAGACTCCATGGTCCCTCTTGAACAGACACCATACATTCTTATCCCATCTCTACTTCTCTACCAGATGTGAAAAACAACCTGTATACTCTGAGTTAACTGATTTTTACCCTTAAGAAAAAGGACATTAACTACCCTTAAAAAGGATTAAGCAGATTATCCACTGTCATGTTCTTTACTGAAGAGCTAAATGCAGCAAGGAATGCATCTACTTGTAAAAGCATTCACTGGAATGTGTCACACTATTTTCACTGAACTGCTTCTCTCCCCACCTGTTTTGCAGAGCTTATTTGGCGGAGAGAAAAACAGCGAATAGTTTTACAAATGCAAGAAATAGATCTTCTCAGATACTGGGAAACTATAATTTTACATGCATTCCATTTTTCTGACTGCCGGCTCAGAAAAGGAAAGAAAATGGTTTTCCTTTGTTTGCAGCACAAAGTAAGAATATTAGTCTACAGTACCATTTGTATTACACCAGAGCGAACCACCATAACTTAATACACACATATGATCAGTACACTTCCAGACCCTCTCCTAAGCAGCCCGAGATTACAACATCACACTGCTTATATCAAGCCCTCATTACAGTATAAACTGCAGAAGAAAAAAGTACTGAATTACTTTCACATCATTATCATAAACAGCCGTCATTGAAAAGACTCCCTCCAACCTCACAAGCTTCAGATACATAGTGAAGAAAAAGTAATTTTTTTACTTTAACATCGCTAGCGTGAACAGTAGTCTTATAAGACGCCACCCACTTCACATTCAAAATACCTCTGCATACTCTACAGTACTATTTTGCAATGTAACATGCTACTTACTTCAAGAAACTCATTATACACATATTACTAAGAGAAAAGACTTTAACATACAATTACATCTTCATTCCCTTCATTATCATTCTAAACATTCATGACATAGTGGGAATTGTTCTTCAGAGTCCTCCCATCAATTTAACACAGTCCACAAACATCCATAATTTTTAGCCATTTCTTGCAAAAGCAAAGTTCTTGTTTCCAAACTGCATCTTATGAAAATGAGATATTACAATTATTTTATTTATTTTCTACTTTTGCATTATTGCTAATAGTTTTCCTTAACATCTTGACCATGCAAAACAGGTTTCTGGTTCAAGTCCAAGGTACTCCTGATTTTTAAGGTCAGTTTGTGGGCTTTTTTCTGTTACAATCAGTTTCCCTTGGAACAATGGAAAAAATTTCACTGACAAGTTCTGTCTACGGGCTTTGTTTTTGCCAGACTAATGAAAAGCAGACTCACTCTTTGCAGGGTAAACTTTTTTTTTATTTCCTACTTAGCCTGTTCTGCATCCAAACATGCATTTGATCCTTCAGGAAAATATTCTAACAGGTGGATACAGCAACTTGAATCTTACACCTGCCTCTCGACATCCTCTGACTGCAAGGACAAACTAGCTTCTCTTTTGCCTGGTGTCCAATGAATAATCATTTTCCACAAACACTTCGATATCCTCAATTATTGATACTTTTCTCTTCTTCCACAATTTTGTCAGGAGCAGTTCTTTCCACTTGTATGACTGCATCTGTACTACTATAGGTGTTGTCTTCTTTCTCTTGGTAAAATATGAGCATACACACAGTATGCCCTTTTAATTAACTAACCCTGCTGTGGAATATCTGTGGAGTTTCTTATTTGTACTTTCATAAAACAAACTGTTTATTCCTTACAGTTTCTCTGGTGTTGCAAAAACTCTCATGTTTTATCCGTGTGTATGGTCTTTTCACTCTGTGTTTTGAAATAGTTCTTAGGAAGCCTCATATTCAGCCAGTCTTTCCTTCATTTCAACCTCTGACATCTGCAGTTTGTTTTTCAGTTCATCTTATTAGCCACTTAAAGTTTTTTTCTATTCCTTCCAGCCTTTTGTCATTTGGCTTTATATATTCCTCCAATTTCTCACGTATTTTAACACTTCTGAATCCAATTGATTTATTGTCCTCTAAATTACTGGAAGCCATCTCCTGTACCATAGCTGAAACCCAAAATGTTTTGTTTTTTTTGCTGAAGAGCTGCAAGACTATTCTCCATCATAGTCATTTTCCTTATCCTTTTCTGGTTGACTTTCACTTTCCTTCTCCAATCTTCTTCATTGCTGACATTCAGGCAGTACAGTGACTAGCCATCAAATGAATTTTACCCAAATTGTCAGCTTTCACCAGCTCTTTAACTTCTCTTTTCTTTTTTCCACTGGAGGGCTGTAATTAACCTATTCTTCAGAGTGCAGCCATCTTCTAACTCCTTGCACCTGTAGACTTCTTGTTTTCTAGTGAAAGCCTTTGCTACTGAAAAATAATAGCTACTGACTTTGCAAAAACAAGCAGTACTACCATTTTCCATTCCCTTCATCATTTATCAAGCATATTTACTTAAAACATATCTCTCAAACCAGGGACATTAATCTAAATGCTCAACTCCATAAAAAAATAAAAGCAAAATACAAGTAATCCGTAGTCTGGAAGCTGGGTCTGGTATCCAAATCGTGACCAGGAGGGTAAAAGAACAAGTAAAATATTACCAAGGTTAAGATTAAGCCTTGGTAATCAGAAGATATCACCTTAGTTCTTAAATCTGGGAAACTGTTTCAAATCCCCTCCCAGAAGAAGGAATAAGATGCCTTGTAGGAGTTTTTTTAAAGAGTTTATTCAAGCCAGTTAAAGGAGAACCACACACAAAAACTAAAAAAATGTATGCTTTTCAGTATATCTTGTCTGCATAATTAACGTCACAGTATCAAAGTAAGTGGTTATTATTGTTTTCTAGTTTGCCCTGAAAGGGGGCTGCCAAGGGTAGCATGATTTTGTTTTACAAGCAATGCCTTCACATTACTAATGTCATTTTAGAGGGATATATGTGAGGATCATTCACTGTGGTTTTCTTTCTCAACAGCTTACAATGGTACTGTGACTGCCTACTTTTGACCTCCAGATACAGATCAATGCTGGCAGTCAAAAGTAGGCAGTCACAGTACCAGTGATTATTTTTACAAGCTTTCTAATGTTTACAGTGCCGTCTGACTTTTGTCATTAGCCTGCATCCAGTTAGGACTACAGTGAACATGCTAAAACTTGCATTCAGTGGAGCATTGCATGATCTGACTACAGCTGATATTTGATGCATTGAAAATATAGGTTTCAGTGCAATGACCACACTTCTAGTCATAGCATCTGTTTACTTGCTGATCTTATGAAAGTTCAAATAATAGTCAGAGGATTGTGTATAAATAATCTTGATAATGAAACAAAGCTGCCTCAATTTTACCTCATTAACTTTCTGGAGCTGATATGCATTTGACATTAATCCTGTCTGTAAAGCGTTATAAATATCAAATACTATTGCCAATATAATTTATGCACTTTCTGGCCTTCATCACAGCTCAAGAAGACTGGAGGACCATTTCACATGCCTGACTAATGAATAAATAAATACACTTTTGTTGTTTTGTTGTTATTGTAATAGCACACAAATCACAATTATTAATCTTCAATGTAAAGATATACACAGCCAAACCAGTATAATGAAAGCTCTTTCTTTACATTTCAGAATTCCCAAGTAAAACACATATTCTTGTAAACAGTTATTCCCTGAAATGATTAGACAGCATCACTGTATTAGCCTTGAACAACAAACATTACATGAAACTAGCTTGTTACCTGAATGAAACACATGACTGCATTCTTCTCCTCATAGCACTTACCTTTTCAGGTCAAACATTTATAGCCATTTATTGCAATATGTGCATTTCACATAATGCTCATTACTTGAAACTCTTATAAGCTTCTTTTTAGTCACAAGTAATTATGACATTATCAAATCACTTTCAGTCAATTTCCAATCGTATCTTTTGGCTGCTCTGGAAATTATGAGTGACTCAGCTGACTTTTTGCAATTTGCATCTTTTTTTCCTGGCTTATAATTCACAGCTAGGTCACACTTATGTAACAGCAGCAACAATCTTTGCAGTCTAGGTGGTGTCTTCAGTAATGATTTATGAACTATATTCTGTAATATGTTATGATCACTTTCCACCATTATTTATTTTCCCATAAATATATTCTTGGACATCTATTTTCTGACTGACAGTAAAGACTTAGGAGTAGGACCCATATGCAAGTGCTTTATCTATGCATTTTCACTGCACTACTACCATTCCAGTTTGCATCTAATTGTAAAGTGACTAGCTTATTTGCATCAAAATATGTCAGTGTGGGCACTTCTATAGCTAAATTCTTAAGCAATTCAGTGATATTCTACTGATGTGTTTTTCACTGCTATTCCCTATCTTGTTCCAATAATTTCCTTCATGGGATATTTATTTCTAACATGTCTACAACAAATTTTGAAAGGTAGTTTTCTTCAGTTTAAAGCTTTAGTATCTGTCTGTTCAGTAACACAGTCAGTCTCTTATCATGTTCTTCTCTGATTTGACTCCACACCGGTATGTAATCTGTAATACTAACACCTTTACGTTCCTCAGGCATTTTGCAGCAGCTGTCTGAAACACTTTATGTGCTGACAAAATAGTAAATGGAAGTCTTAAAAATCAGTCAACTCATAGGCAAATTAAAAGTACACAACTTGAAAAGTTTTTTATGAAGAACAGAATTTGCCAAAATCCCTGATTAGCATCAAGAACAGAAAATGTCAACTGTATGAAACAGTACTGTCTCTCCATAGCTACATTAATATCATAAGGAACATTACAGATGCACATTTTACTTGACCAAATCCACAGCAGTAACCATGCTGTTCAGCCACAGTCTCAGTCTGATTTTAATCATACTAATACACACCACTCCGCTCAATTCCTTCTAGATTCTACCTCTCAAAACAATGCTGCTGGAACTCTCTTTGAAACATACACTATTGGTAAAACTGGTACAAATGGTAACACTGCAGAATCTATCTGAATCATGAATTCATATCAACTCCTTCCCACACCAGTAAATAAAGCTTCCTACTTTAGCGGTAAATCAAACTGCAAACTAACATTATGAGTTCAGCTACAAAGGGCGCTTCTATTCTCACTATCTGGAAATCAAGCCTGTATGTTTTACTCCTATATTTCCAAGTAAGTGTTTCCTGACTCAGTGGCAACATTACGAGTATAATAATAAGCAATTTACACAGTTTCAATGTACTATGTTTCAAATTCAGTGCTTCAAGTGTTTGATCAGACTGTATTATTAATTATACTTTATACTACTGTCCAGTCTAAACAACACACTATTAATTTTGAGCTTCTCTTCCCAGGTTTCTGCCTGAGCATCCTGTTGTACATTTTGTGCTACTTTCCTGTAACACACTGTTAGCTCTGCTCCCATTCTTATCACTTATGGTCCTATAAACAACTATTTTTCATAACTCGGTTCCAACATGTTCATTCTCTTTGACTGAAAATATGTTTCGACATTTTATGCTCTGTAGCAAAGTAATTTTTCTTCCTACAGTTTCTAAGCTCTAGCATACAGCATTGATTTTGCAGAATGTTTAATTTTATCAAGTTTACAGCCATATACAGTACAGAGTTTATCAATAACACATTCCGCATGCTTTTTGATTACTAAGACTCATTTAACTGTTTTTGCACATTTTTAACCTTCCATCTCATGTTCAACCTTACACAATTCTAATTTTTCTATGGGTTTTTAAAAGCAATAAAATAAGTTTGCTTGCTTAACACAAATCACTCTAACATTAAATCTGCTTCTCTCAACAAAATCTTGTCTAATAACTCATGCAACACACAGTTTTGTTTCATAATAATGACTCATGTAATTAATCACATTTTCAGTGTTTGGATAGTTAGTTTATTTAACTCAATAAGTTAGCCATCAATACCATTTGTGAGATGTTGTGCCTAAGCAAAAAAAAAAAGGGAGGGGGGGGCAGATATATAGTAAATTTTTCCTTAACTTACTCTGAAACTATCAGTCTACTTAAAACTCAAGTGTATCATAAATCCTCAAGTATTCTTTCCCAGTGACATGCAGGAATGAAACTCACTGCACACTTTCAGGTTTCACGGATGTATATTATTGACAATCAAGAATATTCATGTGTAGAGTATCTGTAGTTTAGAATAATACAAAAAAAAACTCCAGATACACAAATTTCGGTTCTTAGATAAACTGCAATGTACAGAAAGATTTCCCAACAGTTTCCAGGAAATCTTTTTGTACAGAAAGACCTGGACACTGCTTTTGCACAATTATTGAAATGATAAATGGAACAACTTATTGTCATTGCTTCTGACACCACCTATCATTTGGTAATTTAAAATACTACGACATGACTTGCTAGAGGAGATCATCACTTGCAACATACCTCTCAGTTGTCAACAGTTTGGCAGAAAGTTCCAGTTTTGCCTCAGACTTTTGCTCTGCATAATAGTTTTCCCTCAAGGAATACAATGAACAAATAATGCTATCATTTACAGTTTTGTAGGTCTTATGTTTATAAAATGCATGCATACCTCTCAAGTGTACCTCATTATGAAGAACAATTCTCATTTCAGGTCTTAAAAAATCCCTGCTCCTCACAGTTCCACATGGAATGGTCTGTCACAGATATCAGTGTTAACTAGTACTGATTCAAATTAATTTATAAATAGAACATTTTTATAAGTATAAAGTATTACTGCATATTTTAACCATCCTGTGATCTTCCTACTTGAAACTGTTAGTAAAATGTTAAGTGTTCCACATTTGCCCGTTTGTTCCACATTATGAGAGGCAGCGTTCCACCTTTAGCAGATGGAAGGCTGACAGCTATGAAAGCAAGTTGATGCAAAACTTACTTTACTATTAACTTTTAAGTTTAGTACTAATATTTAAAAACTATGCCACCAGTATGATTATTTTTTATTCTTTTGCTAAATTTTCCTATTTTAAAATTACTGTAACTTGTATTTTTCATTTATATACATATTTGTACTTTGGAGCTTTTCTCCCCGGCCTCCACTGAAAAAGGGCTCTGTCCCAGTCAGACTATACCGGTCAACAAATGTCAAATACATAAACTGTTCCAGATTTTTTATCTTCCCCAACAATTATTTTTGGCTTTATCTCTCCTGTGCTTGAACAAACAAATTGAGAGCGGTGCCAGCAAAGCAGAGAAACTAGTGGTGGATGGAGAGCCAGTAGTTTGCAGGTCACTGCCATCCATAGATCTCAGTGAATCAGGGACAATTCTCAACAGAATCAGGGACAAATCCAAAAATAATTAAGGACAATCATGGTGCAGCGGTAGCATTGTTGCCTCACAGCAAGAGGTTTTCCTGTTCGATTCTCGGCTGGAGTGCCTACTGTGTGGTGTTTGCATGTCCTCCCCACGGTCGAGTGGCATTCGAAAGACATGCGTGAATGGGCGTGCCTTCGTTGAAGGTTGGGCATCAGGCTGGCACCTTGGCAACGTAAAAATCTACTGCCAATCATTAGCGGAACGGAGTTTCGCTGTGGTGACCCCCTAACCGGGAAAAGACAAACAAGGACAGTTTTAAAATATTAGTACTATTAATTTGAAACATTGGCAGAATAAGATAATGTGAATTAATATGCATTTTCTGAAGTAAAACACATCTATAACTCTAAATTATTTTAATTTATGTGCAATCCACTGCTTTTTCTGCAAAAGTCATCAGTTTTATGAGGGATTAAGAGGGCCAGAGCTTAAATTTGTGTAAAAAAATCACTGACTTTTAAATTTAGTGCGTCAAATCAGGGACATTTGAGTGGTACGCTGCCACCTACATCAAGTTTTTCGGATCACTGAAGGGCAATTCTCCCACAAGTCTTCGGGGCTTGGGGAAATTACAACTACTGTAAAGATTACAAATGTATACGTTATTTTACGAGCACAAAAACAAGAACTACATATTAAAAATGTAGGTTATACCAGACGGGATCATACGGTACCCCTCAAACATAGCTCTCAACCTTCTATCTCCAAATGAGGAACAGTTTCTCATAATGTGGAACAAATGGGCAAAATGTGGAACACTTACTAATAACTTCCACTAGGAAGGAAGCTCATAGGATGTCTAAAATGTGATATTTTTACTTATAGAATTATTTTTTTAATGAAATAATATTATTCAGTTCTATTTACCACTGATATCAGTTAAAATACTGCTAATACTGGATCTATGACAGACCCTTTCAATGTGTTACTTCGAGGAACATGAATTTTTTAAGACTCCAAATGAGGAACGTTCCTCTAAATGATATACACTTGACAGGTATGGCAAATGTTTCTGATTTTGACTTTAATTTTAGCCCTGCTCCTGTCCCTCAACTGCCCCCCCCCCCAAAAAAAAAAAATTTGGTGACATTTGGAGAAAAGGGTGATGAATTACGTTTTATAAATAAAGATAACAGCAAGAGTTATTTTACTTCAGAAAATCTACATTAAGTCACATTCTCTTATTCTGCCAATGTTTTAAGTTAATGGTACTAATATTTCAAGAGTCTCTGATTATTTCTTAATGTGTTCCTGATACGTTGGGAGCTACGTACGAGATATCTACGTATGTCTGAAAAAACGAGGTTCCTTTCCATTCTTCACAAGAAGAAACATGTAATATTCAGTACTTAACTATATACAGCTCGTGTTTCTATTGAACTACATCTTTATTTATTCAAAGGCAGAAACTACTACAGTAACGGCTTCCCCTCTAGAGTACCAATAACAGCACTTTGTGAAAAAGTCACTGCAATATCATAAATCTTAATGCCAACTTTCAATACTCCGTTTTATGTGATTACCAAGCCAATCGCTTTACACACGTAGTAGTGCGCGTCTAATTAACAATATTATATAAAATAGAACTAACACGAGCTATAACAGTTTTCATCATACTGTTCAACCAATCACTTACCAGATAGTTCCTGATTTTATTTTTACTTTACCAGACTTCCACCACTGTCTTACCCAGTTACAGTTCTAACGTGCAATAGGAACACAGTTGACAAGACTACAAACGCTTGGGTTTACTGTTGGGTTACTGTAACGCCAATCTAATGGTACACTGTCCAATCAGCAAACAACTTCCCCGTTTTAAAAAAAAATCCCTCAGTCTAGGCGGGCTGTTGATTTTGTGCGCTATTTTCGTATCTCTGTTGAGATGATGAAGCGACGTATTTTGCGTAAAGTTTGCTTGTGAATAGGTATTACACCGTTAAATCTCAGGCTGGGTGTTTCTAAACAATTGTACCCTAACCTGGGAAAGAAAGGGCTGTGTGGATTAACTGTATTCAAAATTTCATGGTTGTTGCTGTTTGTTTTGCTGACACGATTACGGGCAGCAATATTTTTCGTACAGATCGTTTATGGCGATGGCAGACGGGGGTAGCAGCAAGGGTGCCGGGGTCCACCGACTTAGTGGAAGCGTTCAGGGGAGCACGACTAGCTCAGTTAACAATCCTACTCTGACAACTCGAATCAAGAAACTGCTGGGTGCCGGTACTTCACTCCGTCTGCGCCGGGGGTCGCGGCAGCAGCAAATGAAGAGAAACGTCTGCAGAGGGGTGAGTAGCCTGTCTGGAGCAAACTGTTTCCCTGACTGTGTTGACCGCTCATCTCTGGCCACATGACTGAGGAAGGGAACCTAAAGTAGCCAGTTTCTTCACCGCAGGATTCTTGTTCATCCTACTATGCTGAGATCAGCAGGATCATGATTTTTTGAAAGATGGCTCATGGCTGCACGCATTGTTTTAAGTGTGCACATTTTCCTTGTATGATAGTATTGCAGGGTCTAAGAGTATTGGGTCAGTGCAAAGAGCATTACAAGGCATGCTTCCTTAATTCCCAGCGTGTTGATGTTGAGCTTATGTTTAAGAATAAAATACTTCATTCTTGTTATTCTTGTATAGACTTCTGTAGGTTAATAGTTAAGAAGTTAACGCGTTTGTGTTTCTGAAGCTTCAGTGTGCATCTGGTCCTGCACAGCTGTCACTTAAGTGACTTTAATTGGCTGGTTCTAGAGAATTTGCATTTTGACATAGGAGTGTGGCTTTCTTTGTGAATTAGGGATGATAATAATTCTTTTCATGAAAATTGTTCACCAGTGTGTAGGAGTGTAACTTGAGATTTACTGCTACATCAAGGTACAGTCCATGACTTTTATAGCTGCTTTTTGCATAATATTGACATAATAGTGTCTTTATTCAGGAACAGTAACTTGCACTTCATTATCCAGTTTGGACACTGCTCTCTTGATAAACACTAGGGACTGGCTGCTGCACTGCTGTATTGTTAGCTGTCTTAAATAAAATATTAAGTTATAATTCTATTTTTGTGTGTTGGGTAGTGACCTCTCTGGCTTTTTTTTTTCCTCCAGCTGTGGAAATTTTATATTACATAAAAAAATCAACTGGGTCATGATGTGGATTTCTAGGTGAACTGTAGAAATATAGCAGACACGGTGCTCCTAGTACTCCAGCAATAGTTAATGTAATGTGCCACACATTTGAGTAAACCTATTCAGTGAATTGCCTGTACTTAAATAATAGATGAATGTAATGTGCCACACATTTGAGTAAACCTATTCAGTGAATTGCCTGTACTTTAATAGATGCAATGTCATTTTTTTTTGATATGATGATACTGGACCATTCTTTCATATAACAATTTAAACAAACTTTGAATTCTGCCCTTCAGTTGTTTTCTGAGATGTGTATTTCAGTTGGGGGCAGCACTCTGTGGATATTAAATGTGTGTAATGTTGCTCACATATTCTGGAAATGAGTGATTGAGTGATGCAGAGGCTTTGCATACGGTTGCCACTTTGATACTGTTTTGTAAATGAAAAAACTTTGGCTTTGGTTTACAACTTTCTCACATTGGTTCATACCTGTGTGTACCATTTTTAAAATAAATTTGTGGATAGACCATTTATACTGGAGAGCTGGAAGAAAAGTTTCAAATATCCAGGATTCAGTAGCAAAGACCTGTATAATAAACATTGCTTATGCAAACACTGAGTATAGAATAAAGGGAGTATTATTGACAGTGAAGAAGACTGATACATGCGTCACATTACTTGTCAGTAAACAAGAAGTGAAGAAATTCATGTATGCATTATTTACCCACTGTCAAGTGCAGTTTAATTACGACCGAATCCGTTTCTTGATATGTCATCTAAGCTAAAACAGGAAAGCATTATAATGTCCATTTTTATGAAATGAATGCACTCAAGTTGACAGCTTTGGTATGCCATGAATAGCAAATGTATCCACAGTAAATCTGATGTTCTGGTTAGTAATGCAAGCGATTTCCACATATACAGGGCATGCCTGTTTTTTTTGGTGTGTACTAGGTTAGCGATCACTGAGGGCTTTTTAAGCTTAACCATGTATCCCAAACCTGTGACAGGTTTTACTCTTGTGGTAGTGTAGGTAGGGGTTTGGAGATGCAACATTTATAAGCGAGGACTGGGAGATTGACCACTTCCAGGATTCCTGTCTCCATTAGAGAAACGGGTGCAAAACCAGGGTGAATTTACAGATCCCTAACTCTGTTGTCTAAGTTACACTTGAATTGGGTTAGGGAGGAATTCTGCTTCACATGGATAGTGTCAATGGTTAGGGATGTTTAGGTAGCATTAAAGTGATGTATAACTATTGGAAATGTGGTTTTGATAGTGGATGTTTGAGATGCTAAAAGCAGGCTAGAATAACTTTGGTTCAAGTAATGTAATATCCAGGAAATCTTGTAGAATGAACAAGCAAAGGGGATTACTGAGTAAGGAGAGGAGGTAGGGAACATGACAGAGGTGAGTAGATATTGGGGATATACAAGGAATCTTATAAATGCAAGAGTGGGTTTAATGAGAAAAAAAAATAAGTTTAGAAGTGAACAAATATAGGAGGAGTCCTGGGTAATATATTACGGTGTGGGAGAGGATTGTGGGAAGAGTTTCTAGAAGATGGACTGAAGCCTAGAGAGAGAGAGACTGGAAAACCAAAGTAAATTAAGTGCAAGTTAGAGAGAGGCCCACAATTATTTAGTTAGGTTGAATCTCTTTATTTATTGTGACTTTACTAATGTAGCAGGTTTCGAACAAAATGACCTGGAGGGGGTACACCAGGTCAGTATCTGAGAGAATGACTGGAGTGTGGTAGCCATGACTGTAGGTCAGTGTTGGGGGATCTTCAGATAATTAGATCTTTAACGTTTCTAAGTGTATGGTGTTGTGAGGTTAGAAGAAGGGAAGCATACAAGAAGCTGGAAAGCAATGGCTTTAGCTGCTCTGATATAGTCTACCAAAAAAGCCTTGGCAAGCCAGGCCTTCGACTTTTGTTAAGGATGAGGAACCCACAGCTCAAGGTGACCCCCAAGAAGATTTCCATGGAACACTCCGTGAAAGCTATGATATCTGGAAGTAAGAGCAAAGCCAGAGTGAGTGGTGAAATATGTGATTATGTAGATTAATAAATACAGACCTGTCATAACTTCCAAACTTGTACAGTTGTATTCATGCTGAAGCACTGGCTGTGTACCTAATTTAAATGATATATTACAATAAATGCAGATATTGCTAGATTGCAGCAGTGGTATAGTTAACACTGCACATTTGCCTACTTTGTATTTATATTTCCCAAGGACAGAGTGAGGAGTTAGTATTATTCCAATGGTTGCACAGACTGTGGTAAGGATTTGGGATGTACATGGTACAGATGCAATGAGGGCGTCTGTGGTTAATGGTATGTGATTTTTCAGTTTGCACAATTCAAGATTGCTTGGATTTTTATTAGGGGAAACATTCCTTAGATGATCTTCTAAAAGACTTGTTTCTGGTGTGAATGAGTTTAAACAGGCATTACATTACATTTAATTCACTTGCACCGAGAGTGAATTTTTTTTTTAATCCTTTGTTTGGGTTATTTCTTAGCTGTTGTGGGATCTTTTACATCCATAAGAACTACCATCGGTTTAATGTCTCATCCAGAGGATGACTCTCTCAGGTGCAGCTCCCCCCACTTAATTGAACAAGCATATGATTTTATATGTGTAGCACTGAAAAGTCTGAAATCCCACAAGTGGACTATTTAACAGGTGCTCTCCTATAGAAAAATGTTGGAACTGTCATCTGTATTTCTGTAAGTTCATTGTTTTGCTTCTTGGCCTATCGCACCATGTAACTCGATCCAACAACCTTTGCCTCCCAAGTAGCTAGGATTACAAGTGCATGCCACTACACCCGGCGTCATACTGGTATCTTCTTAAGGTCTTTTGAACTGGTATACGTTTAATGACCTTCCAACTTTAGCAGGAATATCAAACCTTTTATCTGGAGTACTTTGTAAGGTAGCAAGTATTTAAAGATTGCCACAGTGCTTTTGTGTTGCAGTATGTGGGGTGATAAATGACAGTTGCCTGTGACCTGGCTCATAGGTGTGTACCAGGCTAACTACCGTTAAGGTCTTTTTACGCCTAGCCATGCATTCCAAATATGTGACAAGTTCTGATATGCTTGATAACTGTAAACAGGAACTTAGGAGATGAAATCTTTCCAAGCAGAGGCCTAGGAGATGAACCATTTACAGGTTCGCCTGTGTTCATTAGAGACATTGGGTGCCAATTTCCTGTTCCCCATTTCATGAGAAATAACAGGCAGGGTTGCAGCGTTTGTTATTTTTACAAATATCACTGTCTTTTAGTGGAAGAATCAGTACAGTCTGCTTTCTCCCAATTTTCTAATTAAAAAAGTCTAAATTAATGCTCTTAATTTTGTAGTCTGTATGTTGAAAGAGGTTTTACACTTGGTACTATTGTACTGTTTCTTTAGTAGTTGGTCAGTTTTGTTTAATAGATAGTGGAATAAACGCTTGTACTTTTCCACTCCTTAACAAACGCCCTTGTTTCTATAGAACATTTGTTTTGTAGATAATGTTATGTTGAGTAGTATTTGTACTTACAGTATTTGCTGAATTTTAAGTCCTTGTCTCCAGACATTTATATGATGAAACAATGTGTTTTCCATTTCCTACAAATAACACTTTTATGTCTGATTTTAAATCTCCCAGTTGTCAATTATCATGTCCTGGTGCCTTGCCTCCTCTTCTGTCTTTGTAGCATGATAAGGGGAAAGACAAGCTTCCTGGTATAGCAATCCCTTCATACTAAGGGGGTGGGGGATGTTCCCTTTTGGCCTGTCCTCATCCCGTCTGCTTGCACAGCATGCATGTTTTACCACATGCATGCCTTGTGCTGAATGTTATTAGCCTGCATTTCCTAATCACTTTTCCCTGACGTTGGATTTCTGGCTACCACTAGTGGATGCCAGGTAAGATATTCGTCTCCCCCCTCGGATAGATGAAACCGCATTAAGCTGTTATTGTCCCATTTGCTATTGGTTCCTAAATCAAGTCTGAGCATAAACAAAGCTGATGTTGTTTGCAGCGTCCTCTGCTGCTTTTTTTTCCAGTGTCAAAAAAAGCAAAAGCTTTCCAATCGGTAAAGGAGAAGATCTCATTTTTCTTTAACTCCTATTGGGGAAAATCCTTGGATAAGATGAATTTACTGTTGAGACAATCAAAAGTTTTGAAAGAATTGTATAATTTGTTGGTGAAGGAATAACTTCTAGAGAGAGGGGATGATGGTATCCCTGTTTTGGTTCTTGTTTTGTTATAAATTCATTTTTGTTTGAGAACATCAGGAATTTAGCATTTTCACTCATTTGAGCAATAATAATCTGCTTTGGAGCAGTTTTGAGGTTCCTATTATAATACTATTTGTTGTTTTTGAATTTTATATGAAGGTTTTTGTATTCAGTTTGATTTTTCAGAGTGTTTTATAAAGCTATAGTTTTATCTTTTGTAGTGAGAGCATCAGATGGTGAAATTCAAGCTCTAATTGTATATTCTTTATTTTGACATCGAGATAGTCTCTAAAAATGGAAATGGTTACTTAATCCATTTGGTGTACACCAACGAAAGATGGACTGACTGGATTTGATAATTCTGGATGCCAGGCAGAAAATTGAGATATTAGTGAATTACACTGTAAAGTGAGATCACTGATGTGCATTTCACATGTGTTAGCAAAACCTGAGAATTGGTGTTTTGGAGAATTTGACTTGCTCTGAGGTGCAGCGATTAGAGTTATTGTAGATAGCTGTGGTGTGGAAGCCCCCCCCCGTTACCTTCTACAGTGGAAAAAACAGTTTAAGGTTTGAACATGCATGTTGTGTCCTGTTGCTTTACAGTCATACTTTTGAGTGATATACTTAAGGTTTGGACATCTGTATTGAAGACCTTTAATCTATGTTTGTAGATTTTAACATTGCTAAACGTTACCTGGTTTATTTGATGTCCTGGTGTCAAGTACTACTATCTAGTTTTAGTTTTGTTTTTCAAATATGTGGCATTCAGGAATTGCATATATTTAGGAGATGGTGGCTGAAAATGTCCCTCTCTGCACTTGTGCATTTGCTTCTCCATGAATGAAAATTAAATTAATGAACTACACTTCTCCCCAAAGACTAGCAGTTGTTAAACTCTGTATCTGTGGTACTAGGGACTTAATCACTGATCAAAAGCTAGAATTTGTGTTGTGATGCCACAAAAAGAGGGTAATATTTTCATTTGATGCCACTTCTGTTGCATATCCCATGGATAGAACTTTTTAAATCGTGTGCCTCAACATTGCCAGTTATCATTTTTCCATGTGTTCATCTTTGGTTTTAATCTGTGTATCTTTTAATCTGTTTGAAATGTCCATAAGTGTGTTTCCTGGCAGTCAAGTTGTGGTGACTTGCTGGTGTATTCTTGTATGTCACATGTCCATTTTCTTTACCTGGATTTTTTTTTTTTTTTGATCAAGTATGTTTCCAGAGTTTCTTAGTGGCTTGCATTCCCGACATTTGTTTCCTCAGTTTCTGGAAGCCAGGATTTAAGAACCCTTTTTGATGCCTTGTGGTGAGTTTTCATAAAATTTACAATGTTCCATGTGGAATATTTTTAGGCTTTAGACCGGAGTTCCGCTGTGGTGACCCCTAACAGGGAAAAGCCGAAAGACACAACAACTGTTTGCCCGGGCTTTCTTAAACTGAGTGAGTTTGAGCTTGTTCATTGGGGATTGATTTATTTAGATTCTTGCTTAACAAGAAACAAAACTTTTTTTAATAGCTAACTGTATTTTCAACTGTTCCACATTTTCTGCATTACTAAATAATACTTGTATTCTTCAGGAGCATGTTGCAGTGTGCACACTGCTTCACCTTTCGTGACCTCATTACAGATTTTTGAAGTCTTGTAACAACTGGTTGCCTGTTTGAAGTTGGTAGGCCCTTACTGTTGGGTTGTTCTGGTAAATATCTGTATCTGATTAATAGTTTGTAGGTTTTAAGATGTGTAAATTACTATACTGTAGTAAGCAGATAAAAGCCCTCATGCTTCCTAGTTGTTATTATGTTAATTTCACTGTCCTATCTTTGAGCTTATCTCCCTGGGCCTCTACTGAAAATGGACATGTATCCAGTTAGACTAGCCCGGTCAACAAATATAAAATAAAATAGTTTGTTTAGCTCTGTGGTTATTTATCAGTAACTGTAGACAAAAGTAAACATCAGGAGTATGTTTGTAGAGCAGAGATAAAGGTTTAACATCTACAATAGTATAATGAAGGGTACATAACTCTTTGCTCCCTAATCTGGGTTCAGGTTGTAGCTTAAAGCTCTGTGGAGAGGATAAACACTGTTAAGCCTTAACTAAGTAGTCTGGACATAGATATGCAGAAGGTGGTAGGGTTTCTTCATCTGATGTAATGTTATGCAGTGACTGAAGGCAGCTTTAAACGGCTATATACTTTAGAGCTGAGGAAGTATAGGGAGGGGTAGTAATGCACACAAGCTAGTCTATGAATATTTCTTAGTTTAGTGCATGCATAGCGTGCTCTTATGTATTCGGTTGGGTGAAAATAAATTTAAGCAGTATGTCATTTTTGGCTTTGAGTAGTGCAGGATGTTTTCACAGCTAGAGTGGACTGGTCATAAGGGCCATGTCCGAGTGGCTAAATAGAAGCGAAGTGCATTGCGTGTTGGTACACTATTTCTGTATGTGTTTATTTGTATAATATGTACTTACAGGAATAAATGTTTCCCCGTTCATAAAATGTGTTAAGCATTTTTTTTTATTTTTCACAAAAGTGTGCCCAGTGGCATTATTTACCAAAGATAATGGTATTGTAGAATCAGTTTTATATAATTCACCATTTCTGATGGTGTGTACATGTAAGCCAATGTATAAGCGGAAGTGTGCATGGTGTATTGCTTCTGTGGGTGTATGTAAGGAACAGTTATTTATGTTAACTTGATTTATCTGATGGGATATAAAGTAATCTGAGGTTGTGTAAGTTTTGGCAAGATTGGTAGGGGGTTTAAAAAATATTGTGGTAGCAACTTTATTTGCACACTTGCCTTGAGTAATGCAGTATTTAGTGCAACAACAATTCAGGTGCACACAAATATGGGGAAAGAAATACACTATCCAAAACACAACTGGTATTCCAGACTACGTGTACAAAGGTTTTAATAAAATCTAAATGCATAAAACTGAAATAGCACAAGCTTTCACATATAACTGTTTCAGAAATAACTTTTTAAACAGCCTTAACACTTGAGACCTGAATTTAATGTGATACTTCTAAAAGCTAATTAAAGCATCACTACAGAAATCAGTGTTTTTTAAATGCTAGATTTCAGATGTGTTTTAATGGGAAAAAATCATTTTAAGCCGTTTTAAGATGTTGCATTAAGCAAAGTATTTTCTTTATGCTTTATTCCTCAAGTCACCACCACGCTTATTAGCCTGTGTAATTTCTACATAAAGGGTGAACCTATTTGTCTCACATTTTTTGAGAACCTTTTTCCCTAAAGCATTCTTCGAATTTCCAGTATCTGAAATGTCTAAGCTTCTTATAGGTCCATAGGTAGGTACTAGGCTATCGGCTTAAGGGCCTAAGTAAGCCTAGCCAACAAGGTTCCCTAGCTTATGCCACCCAAGGAAGTTAATTTCCTGTGCCCCTGTCGAGCAGAGCCACAGAAGTGACCCCCCAGGGTGTATTTCCTATTTCTCATCCACTCATCAAGATTTTTCTTGAAGAGTGCTAATGAGGAACTTTGCTTGACATAGATGAGTAGCTTGTTCCAGAGTATAGGAAGTGTCTGGGACAAGAATCTGTCCCTCCAGCATGTCCTGTTTGTTGTGGTGGCAAGGTTTAGGTCCCTAGTGCATGTAGCTCAGAGGGATTGGGATTTCCTTAGGTGTAGCTTGTCCAACAGCTCTGGGTTTAACATAGCTTTGTATATTAGGCAGAGATCTCCTCGGAGTAGGCGATATGCTACAGAGTAAAGCTGGAGTTTTTTGAGACTGTCCGTGTCGGGCATCTGTTTGAGGCCAGTAATCCTCGATGAGATGTGCCACATAGGATTTCTTGACTACTGTGGCGAGTGATTATCAAAGGAGAGACTACTATCCACTTGGGTCCCAAGGTGTCTTATTGCACATTCAGCACTAAGTAGACTGCCGTTTATGTGGTAGTTCATGGGTACAGAGTTTTTACCAAAGGGGATGACAATGCACTCTTTGACATTGAGCTTGAGGCCATGCCTCTGACACCAGTCATCTATCTCAGTGAGGCCCCTTCTGTAGGATGTTCATAGGTAGGTACTAGGCTATCTGCCCAAAGGCATTTATGAGCCTAGCCAGAAAGTGTTGGCTTTCGCCACCCCCTTAGATTAGTTCCCTGTGCCTCTGTCCAGCAAAGCCATTGAAGTGATCCCTGGGGTAAACTTTCTGTTTCCCATCCACTTGTCAAGGTTCCTCTTGAAGAGGGTTAGCGAGGAGCTCTGCCTAATGTAGATTCAAATCTTGTTCCAGAGCATGGGAAGTCTCTGGGACAGGATTCTATCCCTCCAGCACATGCTATTTATTGTTGTGGTGAGGTTTAGATCCCTGGAGCGTGTGGCTCGAGGGGATATGGTTTTCTTTAGGTGGAACATGTCCATCAATTCTGGGTTGGACATGGTCTTGTATGTCAGGCAGAGATCACCTCTGAGTAGGTGGTATGCAACTGAGTACAGCTGGAGTTTCTTCAGTCGAGCTGCATAGGGCATCTGCTTGAGGCCAGTGATCCTCTTGGTGAGGTACTTCTGTGGTCTTTCCAGTTGTTGCAGGTGTCTTGTAAGGTACATCTCAAATGGGGCATTGTACTCTATGGTGGGTCTGATGAGTGATGCGTAGAGAGGCCCAATGACCTCTTTCAATCTGGATGCAAACAGTTTTGTGATTAGGTGGGCCACATAGAAGGATTTTCTAACCACTTTGGCAGTGTGGTTATCAAAGGAGAGGTTACTATCTACTTGGGTCCCCAGATCCCTTATTATGTCTTCCGTATTTAGGGGGCTACCACCTATGTGGTAGTTTGTGGGTACTTTTATTTTTTCCAAAGGGGATGACTATGCACTTTTTTTGGCATTTAGCTTGAGGCAATGGTTTTGACACCAGGTATCTGTCTCGGTGAGATCCTTTTGGAGGATGTCTCTGTCAGCTGGAGAGTCAATTATAGCCCCTAGTTTGCAGTCGTCTGCGAACTTGGTCATCCATAGTCCTCCTGTGCTTGCCTGTACCTCTGAGAAGTATATGCTGAACAGGAGGGGGTCCTAGGACTGAGCCCTGGGGAACGCCGCTTGTAACCGGTTTAGAGTCAGACCTAGCTCCCGCAACTTACCATGTGGATTCTGTCCATGAGCCAGTTGGCAACCCATCTCGTAATGTAGGGGTTTTTGTTCAGGCTGGTGAGCTTGTCTGTAATACCCGAGTGGGGAATGGTTTCAAAGGCCTTTGCGAGGTTTAGGTAGGTTGTGTGGACCACCTTTCCCTCATCTATAGCCTTGGTAACTGTCTCAAAGAAGTCCACCAGGTTTAGGAGGCATGATCTGCCCTTAAAGCTGAACTGGGTAGGGTCCAGTGTTGGGAGGTTCCCAATGTCTCTGTTAATGAGATCCATGATGATGCGCTCCATAGATATGCAGAACAAGCTAGTCAGGCTTATAGGTCCCGGGGTCCATTGTGGCTCCACCTTTTGTGGAGCGGAATAACCGTTGCAGTGCGCCACTCTGTGGGCATGTAGCCTGTGGAGAGGCTGAGTTTAAACAAGTGTGTTTAGGTGAGGGGTTAGTTCATCTTTGAGCTCGTGTAGGACGCAGCCTGGGACACCGTCTGGTCCCATTGATGCTATGTTTTTGGCTTTGGAGAGGGCTGTTTTAACCTGAGTGTCTGATTTCAGGGGCACTACATTCTTCTGGTATAGTTATGGGCCCTTTTGGGGATGAGAGGGGGGTGAAGTTTGCACTGAACCTGTCTGCCAGGATGTTGGCTATATCGGTCGGTTCAGTGTATTTTGTGCCATTCTGCACCAACTCCGAGCAGATCTGAGAATTCCAGAAAATCCCAAAAAAAACACAAAGTGGATAAAAAAGCTAGGAAATCACTCCACTGGTCACCCACAAGTAAAAAATAAAGTCTGTTTTATTAAGCTCTTTTAGTCTCTTCTTATAGGGAGACTTCTTCAGATAACAGACATGTATAAATGCAAAGTTTAAATGTGTCACATGATTGACTTTAACACACACCTCCATTTAAAGACACCCTTCCCTATGAGCTCCACATATTATTAACTGTAACATTTATTTCAATATTTTACAAGTAATGCCTTAAATGTACTCCTACTAAAATATTTAGCCTAAAATTCAAAATAAACATTATTTATTTCATGTATATTATTTTTAATGTCTTCATTCTGATGAAAATTAAAATATTAAAATAATTTATTAAAATAATTTATCCTGAGCCATTCTGTCCACATGACAGCACCTTACAACCAGAGGGTATAGACTCTCCTACACCTTTCATGAGCCTACCTCTCTAGATTTTTCAATTTAAGAATGCACAGGATAGAATGCACTTCATTCAATACTGGAAAATGGCAGGCGTCTGTACGAAGCTGCCACCTCAATTCAAGTTTCTCCAACATTAATGAATCGGGACCACCTCTTCCATTTGAATTCACACAGTCAGTAGCCCTAAATTTGAGTATATGATCTGGAAATGCTTCAACACGTCTAGCTAGTGCACTTTCTTTTTTCATTTTGGAAATATAATATAAATGCTCATATACTTAATTTGCGGTCCGTTTTTCCAATATAGAAAGCCGGGCAGTGTTGGCACTGAGCCATGTAAACTACTGCTCTACTCTGACAGTTAAACTTATGTTTGGTCACATATATTTCTGTTCCCTCAACGTGAAGCATTGGCCAACCTGCATGTGTTTGCAAAAGTTACACATATTACATTTACAGTAAATAATATAGGACAGTTAATAATATGAAGATCTCATAGGGAAGGGTGTCTTTAAATGGAGGTGTATTAGTGTCACATGATTGATGACTTTTTTATTTAAACTTTGCATTTGTACATGTCTGTTATCTGAAGAAGTCTCCCTATATAAGGAGAGACGAAAAGCGCTTAATAAAACAGACTTTATTTTTTACTTGTGGTTGACCAGTGGAGTGATTTCCTATCTTTGTTATCCAGTTTGTGTTTTTTGGCTTTTCTGGTGTTTACATGTGTGCAGCAGCCATGGAAATCTCCTAGGTTACACCTTCATCAAATTCGCAAAATGACAGCATAGGAGACCTGACTTTACTTATAGAAGCACTATCCCAGAGAGTGGGTAACCTCTCTAAGAGGTTAGATGCATCAAATGGAACTCCGAATGGAGGGACAACAAATCGTAATCTGGTTTCAGCATCGGCATCTCTGAGGGTGGAAATCTGGTTACACAGGAAACTGCTCACCCGAGCAGTTTTAGGAACGGAATGAGTTCCTCTGAAGCCACCCAACCTTCCTATTCAGCAGCAGCAATGAACAACTTGAATCAACTAGGGCAAGGTACAAGCCCTTCCAATGAAGCGAGGACCAACAGTAGATTAATAAATATCGACGGAACACCCTCTGGGCTTATTGGAACATTGGTTATCTACGTCACTGGGGTTCAACAATGAGAGCGAGGACCAACAGGAGCAACCGGCTGGAGGGGGAGCCGATATTTCTTCATTATAGCAGCAATTTGACAACCAGTTAGTAAAGTACAAAAAACTGCAATTAGAAATAAATTACTTTAAAGAGTGTATCAGTGAGGTTATTGTACCTAAAGAGATGAGGAGTTGGCAATACCCTACGGGTCTGATTTTCATAAAGATATGTTAAAATTATTAAACAAACATGGTTTAGAGATATTGGACTTGATTTGCACCCATTATAAAAAGAATGCTAAAGTCCTAGTCAGGGAGGCTACAGAATTAGATACTTTAATAAAGGCTGATGCAGCTTTTCAGCGATACAGGTTTGAATATGAGAGGACATATCAAGCATAGACCAGTATATGGTCAAACTTAAGGCTATGAAAGTTAAAAGGCTGCAGAGAGACAGTCAGGCTTACTCTACAGACACAGTGTACCCTAAACCACCACCTTCACAAACTAATTTCTTGCAAAATAGAAATGGGACTGTTGAATTTGCACATATAACAGGTAAACATGTAGAAAGTAATGATGAATCTAACCATAGACCTAATACACCAGAACCAAGGAGAAGTGCACATTTAGTAAACAATAGAACAGTACAGAATAATGAGGCAAATGAAACCATGGAGGAAGGAAATTTTCAGAACAGAGCACTGAACCATCGCCCTTATCCAGTACTCCAGAATGGAAGGGGGGCCGGACCACAACGTCGGAACAGTACCAAAACGAACAAGAGGAACAGGCGCAGATAATTTATGGAGAGGAGCAATCTGAACACACCTGTGAGATCGTATGCAACTCTGACCGTGACTTTAAAATGTATAATTATACAACGATGAATAGTGAACAGAGCTTGGTGGATTTTTTAGCCAAGGGGCAGAGTTTTGTTCCTACATGCAAATTGGACATTGCAAATATATTTATAGACCTGAACATTTTTGTAAGGAAACTACACTTTAGGTTATTATTTGGTCAAAACAATTATGTCATGAATGAGTATAAATTGGCTAGTACATTTTATCCACCTTTACACCCTACTTTGCATCTTTTCGAACAAGTCTGTGAGTTGGACTTACAAAGCACAATAGAACAAGGCAACAGGCAGAATATATTTATTTGTCCAAAACACTAGTAAGAATGAAAAATTGTTGTTTAGAAGGGCTAAGATGGGGAGCGATATGTGTAATGCAACCCGATGGGGGGGGGGGGCGGGTTGGCAATTATGTTTACTGAGGATTACATCAACAGGATGGAAAATGTGTTGAACAGTGAAACTTATGAGGAAGTCTCTAGACCAGAGGTTAATAGAGCTGGTTCAAGAATTAAATCTTGGTTAAATGATCTGTTCATTGAGGCTAGGATTAATATAGACCCCTTCAACTATTTAGTAATGCCAGCCCCAATAATTCCTATACTTTTTGGAATACCAAAGGTCCATAAATGTATAATAAATCCCCCAATGAGACCGTTGGTGCTCGCAAGGCACAGTATCATGTACTCCCTGGCAAAGGTCATAGATCAAAAGTTGAAGAGATATGTGACCTAGGAGAGTCAAATTTGCAAAGACTCCTGGACCTTCCTCTCAAACATTAATGCAATAGAGTTTAACTCAATTTACAATGTTGGTTGATGTACAAGATCTATACTCTTCTATTCCTCATGTAGAAGGAGTAGAATGGGTAAGCTATATGATGCACAGTAAAGGAGCACCTGAGGATGAAGTTTCTCTTGTATGTGAACTCATAGACATAGTGCTAACACAGAATTTCATAACCTTCAACAACAAATATTACTTGCAGAAAGCTGGGGTAGCTATGGGTTCACCATGTGGTGCCAGCCTAGCGAACTTAACAATGGCATATTGGGAGTGGCATTTTGTGAGAAACAATGAGGGGATTGCCAACCGGATTATCCATTACACTAGATTCTTGGATGATATTTTTATGATTTATAATGGGGACGAAAAACAGGCTACAGATATGGTTACTTATTTTAACAATACAACCCATTTTTTTTTTTAATTTACTTTCGGCACTGAATCAGTAGCCTACTGTGGTGGTGGTGCTGCGGTATCATTGTCGCCTCGCAGTAAGATGTTGTCCTGTTTGATTCTCAGCTAGAGCGTCTTCTGTGTGGTGACATGCGTGAATGGGCATACCTTCGTTGAAGGTTGTGCGTCAGGGCCAGCAACTCGGCACGTAAAAATCTACTGCCAATCATTAGCGGACCGGAGTTCCGCTGTGGCCACCCCTAACCGGGCAAAGCCGAAAGACTCAACAGCTGAATCAATAGTCTATTTGGACATTAACCTTAGGAAAGACAGCATTACCAGCAGTTGTTGTGCACAAATATTCTGGAAGGAAACTTATTCCAACTCACTCCATCACTTTACTAGTTGCCATCCATTACATCAAAAACGTTCAGTAGTCAAGGGGCAGTTACTAAGAGCTGCCCGGATGGTGACCAGTGATGATGAATTTGTGTTGGAATTCAATAACCTGAGGAACATGTTTAGAGTAAGATGTTATCCAGAAAAACTAATCAATGAATTGATTAGAGAAGTCCAGGATAAGAGGGCCGGTGGTTTATACAAACCAATTTTGAGCATTAAGGGTACGATAGGAGGTAACAATGTGGGGGACATGAGTATAGTACGAAGGACGAGCGAATACAGTACTATCGCCCTGATTACTAGATATAGTGCCAATGCTCCAGCTTTATACTCCCTTATTAACAAAAAATTGGTCATTAATTATGAATGACAATGTTCTCAGGCATAAATTCTGTGAAGCACCAAGAATAGTGTTCCAGCGAGGGCAAAACCTGAAAAATATATTGCAATACAAGGCAAAAGGTTTAAGTACACGAACAGGTATGGGTAAATATAAAATGTGTAACTTTTGCAAACACATGCAGGTTGGCCAATGCTTCATGTTGAGGTGAACAGAAATATGTGACCAAACATAAGTTTAACTGTCAGAGTAGAGCAGTAGTTTACATGGCTCAGTGCCAGCCCTGTCCGCCTTTCTATATTGGAACAATGGACCGCAAATTAAGGGAAAGAGTATATGAGTATTTATATTTCCAAAATTAAAAAAGAAAGTGCACTAGCTAGACATGTTGAAGCATTTCCAGATCATATACTCAAATTTAGGGCTGTTGACTGTGTGAATTCAAATGGAAGAGATGGTCCCGATTCATTAATGTTGGTAAAACTTGAATTGAGGTGGCAGCTTTGTACAGACATCTGCCATTTTCCAGGATTGAATGAAGTGTATTCTATCCTGTGTATTCTTAAATTGAAAAATCTAGAGAGGTAGGCTCATGAAAGGTGTAAGTGAGTCTATACCCTCTGGTTGTGAGGTGCTGTCATATGGACAGAATGGGTCAGGATAAATTATTTTAATTTTCATCAGAATGTAGACATTAAAAATATACATGGTCTGGTGGACCCCAGCCATAAACAAACTCTACAACAAGAGGAGAAAGCTACTACATGACAGAGCAAAATCCCTAAAAGGGAAGGCATCTCTGATCAATACTAGCAAAAATCTACGATCACTCATAAAATCATCCAAGGCCAACTTTGAGAGAAAAATCGCTAAAGACACAAAAGACAATCGTAAGGCCTTCTTTAGCTATGTTAGAAACCTGGGTGGAAACTCCTAGATATGCTCAGAATTAGTCCAAAATGATACTAAAATCACTGAACCCACAGACATTGCCAACATACTGGCAGACAGGTTCAGTGCAAATCCCCCCCCCCCCAAAAGGAGAAATATCTATCCCACCAGAGTCTAGCCTCCCAAACATTTCAGATGCCCAGGTGAGAGCTGCTCTCTCTAAAGCAAAAAACACAGCATCAATGGGACCGGACGGTGTCCCCGGCTGTGTGCTACACTAACTCAATGAGGAACTAAACCCACACAAGGCTGCTGTTTAATCTTAGCCTTACTACAGGATACGTACACAAAGAATGGCGTACGGCAACTGTGGTCCCACTCCACAAAGGCGGTGCTTCTACGGACCCTGGAAATTACTGCCCCATAAGCTTGACGAGCCTTGTCTGCAAAGCTATGGAGAGGATCATAATGGAACTCAAAGACATTGGGGACCTACAGACACTGGATCCTACCCAATTTGGCTTTGTCAAGGGCAGATCCTGCCTCTTGAACTTGGTCGACTTTTTCGAAACAGTCACTAAGGCCATTGATGAGGGTAAGGCAGTTCACACAGCCTACCTTGACCTAGCAAAAGCGTTCGACACAATACCCCACTCGGGCATCATAGAAAAGCTCACCAGCTTAGATGTAAACCCATATGTCACAAGATGGGTTGCAAACTGGCTCAAGGACAGAACCCACAGGGTTAGAGTTGCTGGTGCCATGTCAGACTCTAAGCCGGTCACGAGCGATGTCCCACAGGGCTCAGTCCTGGGCCCCCTCTTGTTCGGCATTTATTTTTCTGAAGTGCAGGCAAACCTAGGGGGATTGTGGCTGACAAAATTTGCAGATGACTGCAAACTGGGCACCATAATTGGCACTCCATCAGACACAGACATTCCTCCACAGACATTCCTCCAGAGAGGTCTCCTAGAAATGGATAACTGGTGCCAGAGCCATGGCCTTAAGCTAAATGCCAAAAAATGTATAGTCATACCCTTTGGGAAAAACAAGGTAACCCCTAATTACCACATAGGTGGTAATCCATTAAACACGGAAGAAGTTATCAGGGACCTGGGGACCCAAGTTGACAGTAACCTCTCTTTTGACACTCACATTGCCAAATTGGTTAGGAAGACCTTCTACATTGCCCACCTGATCATGAAGGGATTCACATCCAGATCAGGAGAGGTCATTGTACCCCTGTACTCTTCACTTGTCAGACCAATGATTGAGTACAACGCCCCATTCGGAATGTACCTTACCCGACCCCTGCAGCAGTTGGAAAGACCCCAAAAGTTCCTCACCAAAAGGATAAAGGGGCTCAAACATATGTCATACGCTGCCCGACTGAAGAAACTCCAGCTCTATTCAGTCGCATACCGTCTGCTCAGAGGTGATCTGTGCCTGACATACAAGGCCGTGTCCAACCCGGAATTAATGGACATGCTCCACCTCAAAAAATCCAAATCCACCAGAGCCACGAGAGCAAGAGACTTAAACCTCAACATGGATATAAATAGGATGTGCTGGAGGGACAGATTCATCTCCCAGAGACTCCCTACACTATGGAACAGAATCCCAGTCCATGTGAGGCAGAGCCCCTCACTGACACTGTTCAAGAGAAATCTTGACGAGTGGATGGGAGATCGTAGGTTTACCCCGGGAATCATCTCTGTGTCACTGCTGGACAGAGGCACAGCAATCTAATGGGTATAGTATTCTCATCCTAAGGGGTGGTGAAAGCCACACACACTCTGGCTAGGCTTATGAATGCCCTAGGGCAGATAGCCTAGTATGAACCTATGAACCTAAATAAATGTTGATTTTGAATTTTAGGCTAAATATGTTAGTAAGAGTATATTTAAGGCATGACTTGTAAAATATTGAAATAAATGCTACAGTTAGTAATATGTGGATCTCATGGGGAAGGGTGTCTTTATATGAAGGTGTGTGTTGTGTCACATGATTGATGATTTTTTTTTTTTATTTAAACTTTGCATTTGTAGATGTCTGTTATCTGAAGAAGTCTCCCTAAAAGGAGAGACTAATAGCGCTTAATAAAACGGACTTTATTTTTTACTTGTGGGTGACCAGTGGAGTGATTTCCTAGCTTTTTTATGTAGATCTGAGAATTGCCACTTAGATTATTGACATAGTTAAAGAATGCCTGACATAGTTAAAGAATGCCTTGTGATTATTGACATAACTAAAGAATGCCTTGTGGTTATTGACATAGCTAAAGAATGCCTAGTGGTTATCTTTGGAGTCCATGGCAATATTTCTTTCGAAGCTAGCCTTGGATGATTTTATGAGGGAACGTAGTTTCTTGCTGATGCTGATCAAAGATGTCTTCTTGGGGATTTTACTCTCTTCTGTACTAGTTTCCTCCTTCTGTTGTATAGCTTGTTTATGGCAGGGGTCCATCAGACTGGTTTCCTTTTCTTGGAAGAGTGAGTGTTGGTTTTGTTTGAGATAGCATGATCCATGCATTCTTGTAGGTGCCCGTAGAGTGCATTAGTAAAGGATTTTGCAGCTTGGACAGCGTTATCCTTTAGATTGGAGGCTTTTAAACTTCCCACCTTGGTCTCAAGTAACATGAAGTTTGCTTTTTCACTGTGGTTTATTTGACTGGGGGTGGTGGCGGAATGTGGATATCCAGAGTGATTAGTTTATGGTCAGATCTAACCAGTGAGGGGTTGACCTCCAGTGTGGAACACCGGTCACCCATGTTGGTGATGACCAGGTCCAATATGTTATTACCTGTGGTGGGGGTGTTGACCAGTTGATCCAGGGTGTTTTGAGTTTATAAATTCTAGGAAATGTTGGGCAAGGGAGTTTGCACTTTGAATAGTTCTCCCAGTTAATGTTTGGGTAATTGAAATCACCCAATATCAGGGTGTTTGGTAGGACCTTTGTTTCCAGGAATGCGGATTGGGGGGGTCCTGGGATATGGTGGGTGATTGTTGGCAAGCTATAATTTGAGTAGCAATTTTGCCCATTGTTAGTTGTCGGGAATGATCTCTGAAGCATCGTGCTGTGCCACTAACCTGGAGGTGTGGGTATCCTTGATGAATATGGATACTCCCCCCCGCCTTTTGTATTTCGGTCCAGGTTTAGTGGCCGAAATGTATGGTATGAGTTGTAGCCTGGTAGTGCTGGGATGCCCTCTGGAGCCTTAAACCAGGTTTGTTACTGCACATATATCGATTTTCTTCATACTGAGGAGTGCCTCGAGTGCGTACATTTGAGGTTTAGACTTCTGGCATTGAGTAGCATTACCCTCAGTTTTTTGTTATTTGTGCTGTTTACGGTGGTGGGTTTGTCTTTTGAGCCTTGCCTAAAAAAAGGCTCTATGGAGGTGGCAAGAGCCTTGGCCAGTATTCGAAAGCCTAAGGGTGACAGGTGCAAGCTGTCTCTAGCGAAGCAGCATGGCTTGTCGAGCATGTCGTCCCAGGCTGACAGACCCTGGATCCCCTTTGAGTAACACCAGAAGCTTAGCCAATTGTTGAAATTGATATTTTCTCTATACCATGGTATCATTATTGGTGAGGGCAGGATGCTGCTCAGGATCATACCGGCCTGGGCTACATGATCAGAGAGATCCTCCATGTCTTTTTTTTTTTTTTTTTTCATGTATACCAGGGAGGTATGGCTTAGGTCATTCACACCAGCATGGACAATGACAGACTCATATTTGTACTTGTTCTGGAGTGACCCGAGTGCTTGTGTTATGTGGCTGATCTTGGCACCCGACAGGCAGCTAACAGTAACCTTCTCCTTATTCAGCCTAGTGAGTGGGACATCAGTGTGCCTGACTATAGAGTTACCCATTACTAGTGTGTTGGGTATGTTATTTTGCCTTAAGGGCTGTGATTGCATGGCACACTGGTTTTGTGAAGTATGTGTTTCATGGTTTGTGTTGGGGGTGGAGGTTGCGTGGATGTCTGCTTTGGAGGTCTCTGTTGCTTTTGCAGATTTTTATTTAGAGCCTCCGAATATGTTTTCGTGTATTTGTGTGTTTTTTGCTGGTGCTGGTTTAATGGGTCTATGTGAGACTGGTGGTGTGATGCAAGTAATACTGCCTGGTCCAGTCTTTGGCTGAGAGAGCTTAGCCTCCAGTTTGGCTGTATAATTGCATCTCTCGCATGTATTAGTGTTTGGTGGAAGGAGGAGAGGGTTGTCTGTGCACATGAGGCAATTGTAACATTGCCTCAAAATGCCCAGATTCACCAGTTGGACCAGAGAGTACACTTGAAACTGCCCTTTGGACATGGCTGGATAGGTACAGTGAACTGTTTTACTGATTGGCTGGTAAGGTCGAATAGAGAGCCTTGTCCTGCTCCTACGGTATGGGGGGGGTGTAGTGCTAAGGTTTATTAGAGATTGCTATGAGTTTTGAGCAAGTGCCGGGATGAGAAGTGAATGGTTTGAGTGCTTAAGTTGAAAGTTTGTCTAGTTCGAAGGGTAAAAATGAATAGACTTTGTGGAGCCGGGTTGTACCCCAGCTAACCGGCGCTGCCCGGCACATAAAATTGTGCAAATGCGGGTTTTATAGCAGAGAAATGAAAGTGATTTGAAATTAGCCCAAAAATGGCAATAAACTACTAGTTTTGGCTGAAACCACTCCTCCAGGGACAGATAGGCTGCTCAAAGCTCCCTCTCTCACAGCGAACAGAGAAACTTCCTTCTATCCAAGTAAGGTATGGGCAAACACAAACTTGTAACACAGCCCTGAATTCAGCACTAACCTGAAAACTGGACTATGCTAGCTTAGAAAGGCAGGAAAACAAGTATAATTTTGTTTTTGTTTTTTTCAGAAAATAAAGCAGATATAATAAAAAAAAAAAAAAAAAAAAAAAAACACTTTAAATGCACAGAAATGGCTATCACACACTTGTGTGTAGCTTACAACAGTTATACAGGTAATTTAAACACAAAAACAAATTTGTTAAAGTGCAGGCAGTAAAATAAGTACAATATGTAGTTGAAACAAGCTTTTTAAATCACAGAAACTCTAGCTAATTCCGCCTAAAACGCAGACTTTCTAAAGGCGGGAAGAAAATGCAGAAAAATGATACTTAATCACTCCAGTCTCTATTTTGTGTCTCTGCTGCTGTAGAACTCTGCAGGGCACCAGGCAGGAACTTGCTGAGCTGCCCACATCATCTGGGGACTCTACTATGGCTCTTAGTTTGCAGTCATCCACAAACTTTGTTAGCAAGAGGCCTTCTGTGTTAGCCTGTACTTGGAAGTAGATACCAAACAGGAGAGGTACCAGGACTGAACCCTGTGGTACTCCACTTGTCACTGGTTTGAAGTCAGATTTGGAGTCTGCAACTTTTACAGCGTGGGTTCTGTTAGTGAGCCAGTTGGCAACCCATCTTGTGACGTAGGGATTTATACCTAGTTTAGTGAGCTATAATTCCAGAATGGGGGATAGTGTTGAAAGCCTTGGCGAGGTCAAGATAGGCTGTGTGAACAACTTTGCCTTCTTTTACGGCTTTGGTGACTGCCTCAAATAAGTCAATCGGGTTCAGAAGGCATGATCTGCCTTTCACAAACCCGAACTGGGTGGGGTCCAGAGTTTGGGGGTTACTAATGTCTTTGTTTGCATTCCATGATGATACGTTCCATGGCCTTGCAGACCAGGCTCATCAGGCTAATAGGGCGATAGTTCCCAGGATCAGTGGTGGCTCCCCCTTTTGGAGTGGGATAACTGTTGCTGTGTGCGATTCAGTGGGCACAAAGCCTGACCTGAGACTGTGATTGAACATGGTGCTTAGGTGGGGAGTCAGTTTGTTCTGAAGTTCATGTAAAACGCAGCCTGGGATGTTGTCCAGTCCCATGGATGTTGTGTTTTTGATTTTAGAGAGTGCAGCTTTTACCTGCATATATGTGATTACAGGGACTCTGCATTCTTCCTGTATAGATGTGGGCCCTTTAGGGAGTGAAAGGGGGTAGATATGGGCCCTTTAGGAGGTGCGAGGTGGGTAAAGTTAACACTGAACCCATCTGCCAGGATGTTGGCAATATCGGTTGGTTCTGTAATTTTCATGCCGTTGTGCTGTAACTTGGAGCAGATCTGGGTGTTGCCATTGAGATTCTTGACATAGCTATAGAATGCTTTGTGGTTGCCCTTATAATCGGTGGGGATTTTGTTTTCGTGGCTAGCTTTGGAGGATCTTATAAGGGATCTCAGCTTCTTACTGATTCTGACCAGGGAGCGCCTCCACTCATGGGATTTAACTTTCTTTTTGGGATTTTACTCTCTATTTTTGCAGCAGTTTCTTCCTTCTGTTGTAAAGTTTGTTTATAGCAGGGGTCCACCAGATTGGCTTCCTTTTTTTTGGAGGATAGCATCTTGGTTCTGTTTGGGATAGTACGATCCATGCACTCGTGTAAGTGCTTATAGAGTGCATTTGTGTAGGATTCGGCAGTAGTAACTGTATTGTCCATCTGCATGGGTGTCATGAAGTTCACCACTTCTGTCTTAAGAAGCATGAAGTTGGCTTTGGAGAAATTTTTTACAGTGGTTTCCTAAATGGTGGGTGGGGGTGGGATGTGGATATCTAGGGTGATTAGCTTATGGTAGGATCTGACCAACGAGGAGTTGACTTCAGGTGTGGAGCACCGGTTACTCATGTTGGTAATGACTATGTCTAGGATATTGTTGCCCCTGGTGGGGGTGTTGATAAGTTGATCCGGGGCATTGGAATTTATGAATTCCAGAAAGCGTTGATCGAAGGAGTTGGTACAGGAGTAGTTTTCCCAGTTAATGGTGGGGTAGTTGAAATCCCCCATTTATTATGGTGTTTAGTTGAACCCTAATATTTTCCAGTATATCAAGAAAAGAGGAGTGGGAATCCTGTGGCATAGTGGGGGATCTGTAGCAAGCTATAATTTTGGATTGCAGTTTTGCCCAGAGTTAGTTGCACTTTGATAACCTTGGATGCATTATGCTGCACAACTAGGCTGGAGGTGTGGATATCTTTAATGAATATAGACACACCTCCGCATTTGGTGTTCTGGTCCAAATTAGATGGCCGAAAAGTGTGGTACGAGAGTTATAGCTTGGTAATGTGGGGGTGCTCTAGAGTCTTGAACCAGGTCTCAGTCACTGCACAGATATCTATGTTCTCCATTTTAAGGAGTGCATTTTGAGATTTAGACTTCTAGCATTGAGTAGCATTGCCCTCAGTTTTTGCTTGCTGTTCCTGTTATGGTGGTGAATTTGTCATTTGAACCTTGCCTAAAAAAAGGCACTATAGGGTCGGCAAGACCCTTAGCCAGTATCCGGAATCCCAGGTGCGACAGGTGCAGGCCATCTCTGGCAAAGCATTGTGGTCTGTCGACCCAGGCAGACAGATACTGGATCCTCTTAGAATGACACCCATGCAGGTTAGCCAATTGTTGAAGACAATCATTTTGTCCTTGTACTGCGGTATCATTCTGGGCGATGGCAGGATGCGACCCAGGGCTAGGGTCATACCTGCCTGGGCTACAAGATCAGAGAACTCTTCCATGTCTGTCTTCACGTAGTCCAGGGAGGTACGTCTCAGGTCGCTCATACCAACATAGACCATGACAGAGTCATATTTGTACTTGTTGTGGAGTGACCTGAGTGCGTAGGTTATGTGGTGGATCCTGGCACCCAATGGGAATCTGACAGTAACCTTCTCCTTGTTTAGCCTGGTGCGTGGAACATCACTGTGCCTGACTATAGAGTCAGCTATGACTAGTGTGTTGGGTACGTTGGTTTGCCTTATGGGTTGTGTTTTTTTGGCACACTGAGTCTGTGGGCTATGTGTTATTTGGGTAGTGCTGGGGGGGCGGATGTTGCTTGAGTTTCTGCTTTGGAGGTTTCTGTTGCTTGAGCAGATTATTACTGAGAGCCTCAGCAAATGTTTTTGTGTTTCTGTGGTGTGAATTTTGGTGGTGTAAGTTTAGTGGGTCTATGTGATGATTATGGTATGGTGCAAATGTTTACCTTCACCTCTTGACTGTCAAGTTCAGTCTTGGTTGGAGAGAGCTTTACCTCCAGTTTGGCTAGATAAGTGCATTTCTCACAAGTTGTGGTGGTGGGTTGTAGGAGGAGAGGGTTGTCTGTGTACATCAGCAATTGCTACATTGCCCCAAGATGCCCAGATTCATCAAATAGACAGGAGAGAATAGACTAAAAGTCTTGCCTACAAAAACGATTGCTGGATGTGCATGTGGCTAAGTAAATAACATTAGTATTAGTACTATCACATCCTGTGTAAAACTCAGCCAAAAATAACCTACAGATCCATAGAAGAGGGCGCATATTTTACAAGCCATGTGTTTAATGAAAGGATATGTATTTTGCCTTAACTTTCTCATATCACTGGTAGTGACAGATAATATAGCTGATGTCTTATTTCTGCTTTAACACCTTTATTGGAGTATCACTAAAGACATAGGTAAACACATTTATGTAAGTAAACAAACCATGTTGATGTTCACTGTTAACAGTATACATTACAGTATACATCACATACATGCTTTAATACAATAACCATCAGTCAGTCCAGCATTACATAAATGGATTAATTCCTGCTTTCCCTTAAACTTCAGTACTTCTCCAAAACACATGGATTGTTCCCGCAATTCCCATTTTTTCTGTGTAATCTGTTCCTAATCTTTTCTAAAAAAATTCACTTCCAATTATTTTATCTCTGTTACAATATTCAGTACGTTAAATACAGTTGGTTTAGACCTTTATTTCAATTTTCTATTAATTGCTTTTTTGGCAGCTAACAAAATTAAACCTATCAAGGCTGTACTGTGTCTAGGCAATTCCGATATTGTGTCCCAGCTCAAAACATTTTCTTGGTTGTGCACTTTTGCTCACCCCATATTTCTGGCAGAATATTTTGTAGGGAATTTTTAAAGTCCGTGATTCGTTACACTTTTAAAACCATATATTCCCAGTTATCTTTTCTCCATCACAGCTCCAACATTTGGCATCTACATGAAGAAACTCTTTGGCGATTCAGTATTGAAATGTTGACATTCAAAATGCCAGGTGACAAAAAAGACAAAGCATGGAGAAGAGAATCTCTAAAATTGCTCTTCTTAGTGTGGCAAGCCCCCTTTCACCCCCAAACTTGTATATACCAACTCCAAGATCACCATACCTAGGAGAAAAGGGAATATTCTGAGAAATGCCATCTCAGACTTTGTATATACTAGTCTGATCTTTCAGCTATTGTTCTGTACATTTCGGGACTCAGTGTAGAGGGTCCCAGCATTTCAAATGGTTACCAAAGTGGTTGGTAAAGTTAGACGGGGGGGGGGGGGAATTAGGCTGTACTAATTTTTATATATATATATATATATATATATATATATATATATATATATATATATACTGTAATAGATAAAATAGAAAGAGCATTTGGAGAAGAAGGAAGACTGTGATTTTGATGATAAAACAGGATGTGTTAATCATAATGGGATGGAGTTGGGCAAACCTTTTGAGAAATTGCATTCAGATTAATGTGCGTGTACAGGACTAATGTTGGTGTTTAAGGGTATTGCTTTTGTCCAACCACAAATAGATTTTCTAATTGAGGTCAGAACAGAAGTGGCTGATTGGAAAAAGAGTAACTATCTGAGCATATAAAGCAACATTAGATTTGAGAAGTCAACACAGTACAAAGATAAAGAATAACATGTAGTGAATAAGGATTTTATAGATCAGTGAAGGGAAAAATGATTTTATAGATCAGTGAAGGGGACATGAAACTTAATCCTAGATATGCATCCAAATAAAGAAACTTGAGAATTTTTCCATAGAACTGTTTGCACAATTCACTTCTATGCCCCCATAGACAAGTATAGGTTGGTGATCTGAGGGTTCAGAAAAAAGTTGATAGTTTTCCCAAAAAAATGTATGTTCCCAAGATTTTTGTCTACAAAATTAAATTGACTGGTCAAAAGTAATGTGTAATAAAGTAGTGAAAGCACTGCTGTCTTTAGTGTTTACAATGGCTAAGAAAGCTACAGCTAAAAATGGAAAACCAAAGACAACCCATCACTAAGAAGTCACATTGGTAATTGCAGAGATTATAAAACTGAGACCTGTAAGAGATCAGAAATAGAAAATCATATTAAGAAATGGGCTATAATGGGATTCTGTAAATGTCCATGTAAATAAACTATACATTTTCTAAGAATGGAAGATTATGCTGCGATACATAATTATGCAGAGATGTAAGTAGTCTCTAATGGCTTAAGAACTTTTTGATGTAACCGTACCCTTGGATAGTATTCAGAACATTTTCCCTTTCTGTACCCTCACAAGTATGCTTAACCCAACTTATTACATGGTTTTAAAACTCCTCCCCATTTAAAAAAGACCCCAGCACACTGATAAGTGGTTAATTATAGAATCGATTTTTGTTCATGAATTTCTACATTTATATGTAGGTATTAATTCTAGAGATGGTATCAGTTTTGAAGTTCACCTGATAGTTATAAAAGTGAGTCTGTCACAGGCAGAAAGAGCATATTATCGTTTGTTTTATTTGGGTTGAATGCTATCAGTTGCCAAACTTTTTTCCTTTCCCTGTCCTAGTTCTCTGAGGCACTGCTTAGACATACAGTAAATCAAAACGGAAGTAAAGTAGATCAAAGTTTTTATGTTTGCATTGCAGGCACAAGAACCAGTCAGTGTCTAGGATGCTGTGTTGAAGAAACAGTTGGACATTGTTTGGATCTGAAGTTAGAGGGGTATGTCAGCCATATGATTGTCCTAAGCAAGTAGTTTAGGGAAAATGATGCATTTCAAAAATTTTCAAGGCAGAAGGAGATGGAAGTCAGAGTAAAGGATGATTGTGATATGCATCTTTATGTTGAGGAACTAGATTGTTGCATCCCACTCTGCTTTGGAAGGTAATATGCAACTACTGTGAATAGATTTGATAAATGAAGGATCTCTGCCATAATAAACCTTTAAGATTTCAAGGTGAACATCAGCACCTAGGAAGTGGTGGGAGATGCCAGTTTTGGATAAATCCCTCATTACTCCCTAATAATCTTAGGAATGGCTGTACTCCGAAAAATTGGGATTGTAGTTGGACATGTTTAATCAAGCCTTGTAGTAGGACCACTAAATTTGTGCATGCACTTTTAATACAGTTGCCAAAACAGAGAAACATGATTTGAAGTTTAGTCCGTGTGAGTTCATTTGAGAACCTAAAGCAAGAGCTGTTAAAGGCATACTCAAAATTGCTGGCTAAAATTAACAAATAACTAATATTTATCAATTATTAGTTTGCTTTTGCTGGATTGTCTAAATGGGTTTAGTTAAAAAAATTCTGTGGAGGCTATGTGAGCTCCATAAATTATGACATTAAGTAATTTGCATTAACAAAAAATATCCTTACGCATTTATTAGATGTTGAACATTGTGCATTTGAAGAGGTGCATTAGTGGATTTGATAGATTTTGTAGTTTAATGCTTTGAAATTCAAAGAAATGGAAGTGAAGGAAGTAACTTGCTAAGGCAGAAAATCTTAATGTAGTTAAGAGGTGGTATATTAAGCAGTTCACAGACCATTATATATGGCTATCATAAAGTTAGTTTGTGACGCTGCTCATTACCCCATCTCTTTGCTTCTATGTTTGTTTTGGAGATGCTACCAAACTGTTAAGGTATAGAGGATTACAGAGCATAGGATTCTTTTTTTTTTTTTCAATAATAAGTCTTTATTCTTTTTCAAATGTTAATACAATACCACAACATATTTACAATATATACATGAATGCTTCCAACAGTTACATAAAGTCATTATACATTAATATAAACTTCTAGATGGGTATTAAAGAAAGCGAAAATGAAAATCTAGTATCAATATAGGGCTTATCTATACTAAGCTCCATATTTAGTATGTACTTCCCGGAGAAGAGTGGATAGGAACCTTACGCTAACACAATATTAAAGATTTGCTCCCATATTTTTGTGTTATTTATACTTTTCTTAATATCTTTAATTAGTATTCTGAAACCACACAAAATCAAATTTGATGATATCCATATGGGAGAAGAAATCAATTATTTGGACATAAATTTGAAGGGGCAAGTAGGCAAAAAAATTCAAGCTAAAATATATAGGAAGTTCGAACAAATGAGTAGGATGGTACATGCTACTAGCTGCCACCCAGAACATACATTGAAATCTATCCCATATGGGGAAATGCTAAGAGTCAAAAGGCTATGTACCAATGTTAGGGAAGCAGAAGTAGAGTGTGACAAGGTTTGCAATAAATTCATGGAGAGAGGTTATGACCCAAATCAAGTGAAACTAAGTTATAATAAAGTATTTGGAAAAGTAGCAAAAACAAGATTATGGGAACAAGGACAAAAATAGTCAGCATGTAGTTACAAATTACAAGGAGAATGTTCAAAAATGTTTTTGTCACAAAATATACTATTTTTCTAAAGTATTTAATGAAATGATAAAAATAGTTGGAACAAGACAAGAAGGAGGTACCTTCTTTGGTGAATGTTGAGCTTACTATTTCTTTCCAGAGAGGGAGAAGTTTGAAGGATTTTTAGTAAGAGGCAGGTTTGAGAGACCAACACAGAAGCTAGCATGTGCAATAACAAGGAAGGAACTTTCCCCTGTGGAAAGTGTGCAATATGCCCTTATATAATCAGAGAAGCTGAAGATATTAAGGGAAAAGTTTTAATACTATAGGAACATTTAACTGCACTAGCAGGGGATTATATATCTTATAAAATGCTTTTGTGGCAAAGGCTATATTGGGGAAACTAAAAGAAGTCTGGCTGAGAGAATAAAAGAACATGTTAGGGATGTTAAAAATAGGAAGATGAGCAGCCCAGTGGCAGAACATTTTCATTCAGAACATGGGGTATAATAGACAATATGAAAGCCACTATTTTGGAACAAGTATATAACAGATATGGAGATGAAAATGTATTGAAAAAGATTTTAAGAAGAAAGGAAGCAATTTTAATAATGAAATATGAAACTTTGCAGCCTTTAGGAATGAATAAAGAGTGCAATTGGCAGAACTTCATGGGTTAATTGTTAGCTTAACAATTAGGAACTGATTTTATTATGTAATGAATTGTTAATTGATATGGCAGCTGTATAAAAGGACTGTGTGAGTGAGCTTCACTTTTTTACTCTGTAAAGGCTTGCAGCCGAGGCGCTAGGAGAGGAGAGACAAGTAAAAGGTTTTTATTAAATTCTTATTTTGGAAAGTAGAGCTGTTTTCACTGGTCTTTTGTGTGGTTTCAGAATAATTTGCTTTTGGATAGTGGTTATTTTATCCATGACCAGTGAAATTCTGTGCTCCTTTCCTCGAATTTTTCGAGAAATTAATATGGATTTCAGCAATGAAGACATGGAAAGCAATAACAGTGTGTCAAGGACAGAAGGAGGAGAGAGTATTATTTGTGGACAAAGAACCAACAATGCAGATACATCCAATGTTGTGATGCCAAGTGCATTTAAAAGATAGGAGAATTCAAGACAGCGTGTTATTAACAACCCCTTTGCCAAAATAGGTAAAAAGAAAGATCCATTAACTACGCCAGCAGTGCAAGATTTGTGCTCTCAGCTAGAGAGAATTATTTTAAAGAGACTTCTGTATTTTATAATATTAATAGTCTCCAGAGATATTTGGAGCTAGATATAACACCAAGAGGTTTAAGAGCACTCAAGAATCCATCTTCACCATTTATACCCTCTGAAGAACTGGAGACCCATTTTCAAGAGAGATGGGTAGCTGCTGCTCATCGCTGCAGCATTGAATGGGTAAATATATTGGTGGAGAGAGATAGAGTAAAGAGGGAAAAATTACAGAAGGAAACTAAACATTTATGTGAAGAAATTATTAAAACTTCATCTAGCAAAGTGCTTGAGACATTCTTGAATGATACTAATATGAAGTTGGAATCCTATGAAAAGAATTATTGCAGCGGAAGACACACAAGCTGCAAAGGACATTATGATTATGAACAGGAAAGGGCTTTCCTGTTCACCACTAACCAGCACAACAAGAGGCGGAGCGTTAGTTTTAAGAGGGATGACATCACTTCCGGGGCACAGGGGAACAAGAGTTTTATGTCGGGGGAGAGTGGAGCATCTTCAGTCGAGGAGGAAGAGGAGTTTCCAGTTATGCAGTCGGCAGAAGATGAAAGAACCTTTCGGAATACTTTTCGAAACTCCAACAGAACCGACGGTGGCAGTGTCAACCGTAAACGAGGATGGCAGGCATACGACCAGACCAGGGACCCGGGAGGTGGACATTATAAAAAGAAAAGTAAATGGACAAATAAATAAGGTACTGTTACCTAATACAAATGAATATGTTATTAACTTGTCTGAATATGAATTTAACACAGTGGAAATGAATGTCCTAGAGAAAGGACTGAAATTCATACCCACAGTGTTACCTAGACTCTATGAAGTTAAGGGAGAAATTCTAGAGCTGGTAAGGAAAATGTATTTAAAAGAATATTTCTTTAATCAAAAAAAGGAAGATGATTGTTTAGAAAGTTCAAGCGATTCAGTAACAAGTGAGGACAACTATTTCACATGTGAGTCTGAAACAGAAAGCAATGCTTATACATTGTTTGACCTTAGTAAGATTAAAGCAAATAATACATTTTGCCCAACTAGCAAAAATGCACATATACAACGCTTTAGTAATGCAACACAGTTTTTTGTGGAGAGAGAGCTAAAACCTATTATTAAGAAAAATAGGAGTTACAACTTGAATAAGGAAGAATGGTGCAAATTACAGGATATGAGTCAGAACAGAAATATAGTGTTTAAACCATCAGACAAGGGGGCAAGTTAGTTGTATTGAATGCACAGGACTATTATAACATGTGTTTAGAACATTTGAAGAATGAAGTAGTTTATGGTAAAGTGCAGGAAAATATTCTTAAACAGGCACAAGAGGAACTATATAAATTGTTAAGGAAAGGGGAAAGGTTATGCTATTTTACAGCTAGGGACATAAATAATAAACTGTATATAAAAAATAGTACTATAGCAACATTTTTTTGTGTCCCAAAACTGCATAAAAACTTTTTCCATCTCCCAGGCCGCCCTATAGTATCAGCAAAGGGTTCCTTTACACACAAGGTTGGCTAGTCTTTTGCATGAAATATTAATAGGAGAGGTGACCAAGTTAACATCATATATTAAGGATTCATATGATTTACTGGATAAAATAAAACAGACAGTCTGGACAAAAGACATGTTTTTCATCACAGTGGATGTAGTTAGTCTTTATACCAGTATTACCCATGAACTGGGTTTGAGGGCTGTGCAATATTTTTTGAAAGAGTCACCAAGGACTCAGTATATAATGGAGTTATTAAATTTTTGTTTAGTTAACAACATTTTTGAATTTGATGGGACATTATATAAACAAAAATGGGAACTGCAATGGGGCAGCCTTCACCAGATGCCAATTTGTTCATGGGACTGTTTGAGTTGGAACATGTCTATAGAAATAGTTTTTTAGGGGTCATGTAATACAATATTTTCGTCGTTTATCGACAATTTGATTTTTATTTGTAAGGGTGATAGAGAGGAAGCTAAGGTATTTATACAATATTTAAACAACAATGAATATAAAATCAAATTTGATGATATCCATATGGGAGAAGAAATCAATTATTTGGACATAAATTTGAAGGGCAAGTAGGCAAAAATTCAAGCTAAAATATATAGGAAGTTCGAACAAATGAGTAGGATGGTACATGCTACTAGCTGCCACCCAGAACATACATTGAAATCTATCCCATATGGGGAAATGCTAAGAGTCAAAAGGCTATGTACCAATGTTAGGGAAGCAGAAGTAGAGTGTGACAAGGTTTGCAATAAATTCATGGAGAGAGGTTATGACCCAAATCAAGTGAAACTAAGTTATAATAAAGTAGTTGGAAAAAGTAGCAAAAAACAAGATTATGGGAACAAGGACAAAATAGTCAGCATGTAGTTACAAATTACAAGGGAGAATGTTCAAAAATGTTTTTTGTCACAAAATATACTATTTTTCTAAAGTATTTAATGAAATGATAAAAATAGTTGGAACAAGACAAGAAGGAGGTACCTTCTTTGGTGAATGTTGAGCTTACTATCTCTTTCCAGAGAGGGAGAAGTTTGAAGGATTTTTAGTAAGAGGCAGGTTTGAGAGACCAACACAGAAGCTAGCATGTGCAATAACAAGGAAGGGAACTTTCCCCTGTGGAAAGTGTGCAATATGCCCTTACATAATCAGAGAAGCTGAAGATATTAAGGGGAAAAGTTTTAATACTATAGGAACATTTAACTGCACTAGCAGGGAGATTATATATCTTATAAAATGCTTTTGTGGCAAAGGCTATATTGGGGAAACTAAAAGAAGTCTGGCTGAGAGAATAAAAGAACATGTTAGGGATGTTAAAAATAGGAAGATGAGCAGCCCAGTGGCAGAACATTTTCATTCAGAACATGGGGGTATAATACACAATATGAAAGCCACTATTTTGGAACAAGTATATAACAGATATGGAGATGAAAATGTATTGAAAAAGATTTTAAGAAGAAAGGAAGCAATTTTAATAATGAAATATGAAACTTTGCAGCCTTTAGGAATGAATAAAGAGTGCAATTGGCAGAACTTCATGGGTTAATTGTTAGCTTAACAATTAGGAACTGATTTTATTATGTAATGAATTGTTAATTGATATGGCAGCTGTATAAAAGGACTGTGTGAGTGAGCTTCACTTTTTTACTCTGTAAAGGCTTGCAGCGCTAGGAGAGGAGAGACAACTAAAAGGTTTTTATTAAATTCTTATTTTGGAAAGTAGAGCTGTTTTCACTGGTCTTTTGTGTGGTTTCAGAATAATTTACTTTTGGATAGTGGTTATTTTATCTTTAATTAGTAATTTTATGTGTTAAGATGTGTTTTATCGCTACACTCTTAAAGTTTTCCCATGAAGTCTGGGATGGATTCAACCAATTTGTAGCTATATACAGCTTCATTAACAGAAAAATATTATGAGTATGATCCTTTGGGATTTATCCAAATTATTCGGGGGAATATGAAGAATCATAAACTCCCAAGAAAGTGTAGACTGTTGATATCCTATTATTTGTAATTGAATTTTTAAAGAATTCCAAAGTTTAAAAATACATTTACAACTCCAGAACATGTGTAAAAGGTCAGCCGTTTGATCTATACAATATGGGCATTTAGGTGAGTTTTTAGAGTTGAATTTATATAGAATGAGACAAGTGTAATACGCATTATTAAATATCATCAATTGAGTAAATAATAATTTTTGAAGAGATACTGATTTTAAGGTTAAATTAATTGCTTTCACTATTTTACTATCTTCAATCGTTAACAATTTCTCCTTCCAGTATTTGGATAAAAGTATTTGGTTATTATATTTCACGTCTTTTATCAAATTATATGACGCTGTTATATACTTACAGTCCTGCGTAAGAGTTTGCCATAGGTTTAGGCACATGGTTAAATCTTCTTCTTTAATTTTAAAATTACTATTACTAAAATAACTTATTGACAGATCCTTTAACTGTCTCATTATAATTAAATACGAGTTAGGGAGATTCATCTCTCTTAGGATATCATGTATTGAGATACCGAGGAAGGGATATAAATCAAGTATAGTTAAATCACTTATAAGTGGGAATTTTTTAAGATCCATCAGCTGATTACCAATTTTCAAATTCAGGTTCTTATGAAATGGTTGAAAAGTCATCATATATTGTAAGAGATTTAGTGCGTTAAACAAACTTTGTACTGATATTATATATATTCTGATATGTTCCATCAAAGCATACATTTTAAGGGTATCTTTATTTAAAAAAGGTAATGCCTTACAATTAATACCCAGTCCAGCAACATGTTTATAATTCAGAATCAACCATTTGGGTGACCATTTAGGATTGGACCTATCAAAGTTAACCACTCTTAGAATTCTATTAGCATTTATTGTTAAATAATATGCTTCAAAATTCGGTAACTCTAAACCACCCCTGTTTTTCGGAGTCATCAGTTTATCATAGGATATCCTAGTTTTTCTAGGTTCCCATACAAATTTACCTAATTCCGTATGAAGTTGTTTGAAGAATTAACTAGAAATTTGGACTTGCTCTAAAGATATATAATATTCTGGGAAGTATGCTCATTTTAATAATTGAGGTCTTTGCCATTATTGGTAGTTTCAAATTATTCCATCTTTTTAAATCAGACCCTATATGCTCCCAAATTAACTTAACATTGTTCACATAAAAGTCTCTATTATCTGTTGAAAAAACAATACCCAAATATTTTATTTTTTCTTCGGATTTTACCTGGCCTACCAGTGGTAAAAGCGAAAAGGGTGTAGGCATCTTTAAAGGAAATAACTTTAGTTTTTCTAAAATTTATTTTGTAATTAGATATTTTTGCAAAGTCTTCCACTGCTTTTAATATTTTCTTGGTATCTGAAACAGGTGTCGTACAGTAAATATTTAGATCATCCGCAAAAGCAGCCATGGAAATTTTTGTACCATATAGTATTGGAGCATTGTGATAGATATTTTGTTTGATATGTAGAAATAATGGTTCTAAATATAAATTGAATAATATAGGAGATAACGGACATCCTTGATGGGTACCATTCTTAATTTGTATTCTTTTTGAGAGATTTTTATTAATAACTAGATTTGTATAGGGATTATTATATATATTTTTTTAATGTTAAAATAAAGTCTTGAGGTATATTAAAATATGATAAAATATCAAACAAAAATTCTAAATTAACTCTTATCAAAAGCTTTTTGCACGTCTATTATGAGTGCATAAGCATTAAAATTTCTATGAGTGGCATATGAAATCAGTGTATGAAGTGATAACGTATTATCTGTAGTTTGTCTGCCATTTATAAAACCAGCTTGTTCCTCTGATATTATCAGGTTAATTACGTTCTTCAATCTATTAGCCAAAATCGATGTCATAATTTTCATGTCTATATTCAGAAGTTAAATAGGTCTATAGTTATCAAGATTTTGCAAATCAGCATTCTCTTTCGGTATAAGAATAGTTTTCGAAGCATTAAAGTGCGGGTCATTAATTTTATTATTAATTATATAGTTAAATACATGTGGAAGTATTTTCCTCAAAGTATCACTAAAAGTTTTATAAAATTCCGTGGTCAAACCATCCGGTCTTGGGGCTTATTGTATCTGTTATCTCCTCTGAGGAAATTGGTTTGACTAAACAGAGCATAGGATTCTAAATGAAGACAAATGGTTGACAATATGTCAAGGTGAAAATGACAGTGGCATTTATTGTGGAGATGCAGATCCATTGATTTGATGGTTTTAGTTGTTTTAAATTAGTTTACGTGCTGAATGGATTTCAGTGGTAGTGAGGTTTTTCCGCAGACACTTGCAGTATAACATGATTTGGTTATAGTGATTAGTATTTTTTCTCGAGTGTAAAATTCTGTTGGGGATTTGTAGAAAGTTAAGGGCTAGGCAATTTTCTAGCTTGTAGAAAAGTCTGTACATTAAGAAGTGATATGGTAGTTTAGTTTAATTTAATTCTCAGTGTTTGGCAGTGTTGTGATCTATTGTAGTTTTACTGCAAATCTGGCTATTTTAATATAATGTTGTCCAAGTTTGGGCATTTGTGAAACTTGATTGTTGGTAAAGTTTGGGGCAGCTTAGAGAAGAGATGTGTGTCTTCTAGCAATATCAGTGAAGTACTTTATTTTTTATAATGTACCCATTTTTTTCATGAATTTTTAACCATGTATGGTACATGGTTTAATTTCAGATTGTCATGTATGACGACACCCAGTAATTTTGTATGGTTTATTTGTTCTGTGACGGTGCTCTTGGATGAGCCTATAGTGAAAACTGTTTTGGTAGAGATTTGTTTTGGGGTAAAGGGTAATGTAGTTTTTTAGGGTTAGAAGCAGTTGCAAATCTAGATTTATTAAGGTCTTGGAAGTTTTTGGCAAAACCGATTGGGGTGAAGTAATTGGTGCATTGAGCTAAGGAGGCATATTTTTGTAGTAGTGTAGAGGTCACTGAATATGTTGGAAAGTATGGTCCTAATGTATATCCTTGGACACCAGTAGTTACTGGCAAGAAGGTGGAGAAATCATGCTCCCATTTCACTGCTTAATCACAAAAATAGATGATTGTGGTTTGGCCTCTGAAATGCTACAAGAGGAAATGGGGAAAATGCCATTTTTAGCAGCATCAGTACAAAATTCCAGGGGAAGCAATACATTGGGCCATTTAAATCCGTGAAAGGGAGGGCACTGTTAAAGGAGCTTCATCATGCAATAGGCCATTTTTTTCCATTTAGGGGAAAAACTGTTTGTTTGCATATAGCAATTGCTAAACACTGGTAATTCAAAGCTACACCACAAGCAGCACATTTAGAGAGGTGCCTCTTCCCAGTGCATTTTCTGAGCTTAGTTTTTGTGCCTGGTGTACTTCCGTAGAGAACGTGCAGATTTACTTAAAAATGAAAGTGAAGGAGCCAATATGGGCTTTGTCGAAGAATATTAACACCCTGGCTGTTTTGTGCAGGAATGGCTGTGGCCTGCATGATTGACAAGCCGGAAGCTGGTAATGTGATATGCTAATGAGGCATGATTGACACTGCATGCATATTTGCGGGTGACATCATGCATGCATTGCTTCGTGACTGCTTTTCAAATAACTGTTATATTTCAAACACGTTTGTTAACTAGATGACAATACATTTTTACTGTGCACTTCTGTTGCTGTACCTAGTTATTTGACTATGTCTAAATTCAACTACAAATACATGCAGGAAATCACTTCATCGCTGAAGACAGTAATAGCATTCCTACAATCTGTTGGGATTCTACCTCAAGAGAAAAACTGCACTACAAGGCTTCCCTTGCACCTTACAAGTTTACCTTCTTGTGTAAATGTTGTGCAAAGAAATGCAGAAGAAAAACTGGAATGCTCATTGGAATTTTTTTCCAAAAGTCGACTGCCTGTACAGTCAGTTGTCAAGCTTCTGTACTGCCGGCTGAGAAAGTTCCCAGTTCAAATGGCTTGTGACCACCTTGGTGTTTCTTGTAAATCTGTGGTGGACTGATACCTGTTCTTAAGAGGCATCTGTAGTTGGAAACTACTCCAGGAACCCATGTTGCTGGGGGGTCCTGGGAAAGAAGTACAAATAGATGAAAGCCTTCTAGTTCGTGCTAAGTATAACCCTGGCAGAAAAATGGCAAAACAGGACAGGTGGGTCCTTGGGATATATGACTGCTCAAAGAAAAACTGTTCCCTTACATTTGTGGAGAAACGTGATGCAGGTAGATTATTACCAATAATCAAACAGCATGTTTTGCCTGGAATAGGGCATAGATAAAATACCAGGGATGCACTACAAGCACCGGTCATCAATCAATCGAAATTATGTGGACCCATTGTCAGGTGCGCATACCAACTCAGTCGAATGTATGTGGTCAGTTTACAAGAGGCAATTTAAGGTGAAGAACAGAACAATGCCACGCATGGTGCCCAGTTATTTAGAGGAGTACATGTGGTGAAGCAAGTATGGAAATGATTTTGATTTATTTTTGAACTTACTGGCTCATCTCGTGGAGGCTCCTGAGGCTGGAACTGAATCTGATTCAGAAGTGGTACTGGACAGTAATATGGATACCTTGGGCACAGGGTCAGACGAGGAAAATGAGCTGCCTTTACTGTAGTAATGATGTAAATCATGTAGTATGTATTGGTAGTCATCTGGTTATATTGGTTGTGGGTGTGTGTCCTGTTTCTTTTTAATTTTTAACATATTGGGAAATGGGTGTTATTGTATTGTTATTAAACAAAGCTTTCCAGTCACAAGACTCTTCATCAGTGTTATATAGATATAACACTAATGAAGAGTCTTTGTGACTTAAAAGCTTCGTGTTTTTATGTATTAAAACTCCTTCTACTGAACGGTTGGACTTTGGCTTTTTTTCTCCCTGTATAGAACAAGTCATATTTCTTACAGGTAGCAATATACGCGTTATTGGTGTTAGAATGAGAGAAATATTCATGCAACTGTTAAGATCTTTATAGCACAATAGTACCACAAAAGATGGGCACTTTTCCATGTCATAACTCTGTGTGCTTATAAAGAGAAATTTCTTTTTTTCTTCATCCCGTTACCTTTTTTAATCTATTTTCAACTTTTCTAGCAACAGAGTAGTAGTATTGGGAAGATCTGGTAAAACCAGGAGCAGAACTTATAAGATTGTATGTATTGATCGATAAATTTGTCCCTGTACTTTTGTTTTATTTTAGAATAATTGAATAAATTATATTTTTCTTAAGACTCCCGAACAAATTTAAAACAAAAGTAAAACGTACCACTGCAATAAAGAAGACTGATATGGATCAAGACAATACTGAATTTTCCTTCTCACTTAACACTTGGTATATTTTTTGTAATAACTTGTTACATGATTTAAACAGAACTTTATAAATTATGTAAAATGCCACTAAATGGGGTGATGGAGTATGTACCACTGATGTAATCTGTACATGTGTGGTTAATAACCTGAAGACCGTGTACCATTGTTTTAATGTTTAAGACTGCAAACAAGATGGAATGATCATCAGCTGTATGATATTTCACACTACAAAGTGGTATAACAGAATCTAACATTCTACATCAAGTAAGCTTTCATGTGAACATTAAAATGTATTTCATGTGAACATTAAAATGTATTTAACTAACACTAGTAAATATGACCCTCCTAACCTCTTGTAGAAAACTGCAACAGTCAGATGACTTTAGCTCTGTCTAATATGTGACTAGCTAAATTCATTATTAGCCATCTAATGTGTGACTAGCTGTATTCATTATTAGCTGTCTGATATGTGAATAGCAATATGCATGATTTGTATTTGGTCTGAAACATTGTGCACAAAGAAAGAAAATTTGAAGTCCCTTATCAAACAAATGTATATTAGGATTGACTCCGGTTCCTTTATCTGAAAGACATTTTATAAATTATGTTGAAATGTTGAATCGGTGAATTTTAATGAAATAGTATGCTTTACACATTGGTTATCAGCTTTCAGCTTATATACCACAATGTGATATGGTACAAGTTGAAATGTTAGGAACAGAAACTTAATGTGATAGGGAAAATGAGATCTACTATATTCACTTGTGTATAAAACACTGGGAAATTGCTTTAAAGGTCAGACGTGACGGTCAAGTAAAACGTTGTCTTTTCCACCTAGGTGCATTTTTATTGGATCCTAGACTCTATTTAAGGTAGTTACACTTGCTGCTGCTGTGGTGAATGACTGGCAGTGTGAATGAAAAAGGAAATGTATATTCTGTAAATCCTAAAAGTAGAACTTTAAGATGATATCGAAGACTGTTAGCAATTAAATCACCCATATATAGTACACTGACTAATGTGAAGCTGGATTCTGTACATCTGATCTGTCTTTTATTTTTGATAACTGAAACGACATAATGAATGCTCAGAATAAGTGTGTTCATTCTAGTCTCGCTAGGGTGAGTAATGTCCTAAGATGCTTTGCTTAGCTTATGTGGGCATTGAATGAGAATAATTGTCCTAAGATGCTTTGCTTAGCTTAAGTGGATATTGAATGAGAATAATTGAAATATTTCTAAGACATTAGTACTACACACTAGATGCATAAGATGAGTCCAGTATAGGTTTTATGCAATGGCTAACTTCCATCACTGTTGAACATTCAGCAAGGCAGAAGAGAAGCCTGGAATAATTAAACTGCTGAAAAGACTTTTTCTACTGATATTCGTAATGCAGTGTGTATTCATTACTGGTATTCTTAATGCAGTGTGTATTCAGTCAGTGGGTTATAGATTAGGTTATATATTAGTTTGTCTATCACCCTTAGGACTAAGAATCAGTGAATCAGCATCCTTATCAGGATAAAATGTTCTACCCCAACAATGGGGCAATATCTTGTATAGCTTAAGATTGTGTATACAATTGCAGAAATATTGGAATCATTCCTTCAAGATAAATGACAGTGGGAAGGTCTACCACCTTTTACTAAAACTTCTGTGGTGGGAAGTTGTCTGGATCAGCTTCTGCAAAGGAGAGATTGGCAATTGTAGTTTTGCAACACTAATCCCCATTAGAGGTGCTTGATTAGTCTCTGGGAAATTAGAGTGATTTATGGATTCATACTGCTGACTTGGGTAATGACTATTGTATTAGTCTCGATGGTCTGCTTGATAGGATTTACAAGGAAATGTGTAGAATAAAAAGGTTATAATTCTGTCTGTCCTGACACCAAGTGTAGAATGTTCAGTGTATTGGGAAATGGATGGCATAAAATACGAAATATCCATCAGTAAGATCTTCAAATCCTTTGTCTGGCATAGTTCCAATACACAAGGGACTACGTATTCCACATTCATGTGTACCATAAAACAATCAATTTTTCATAACAGCCTTTTTGAGAAGGAATCTACAGTAAGAAGGCAAAAATGTATTTTACATTTTGAGTGGGAAAGTTCGCTGGGCATAAAGGCCCCTTTTCAGCAGAGGCCTAGGAAGAAAAGCTGCAGTACAAACAAAATCTTTTTAAGTTGTACATCAACAGTGTCAAGCACAATACAATTAAAATGCATTTTACAATATCAAAATAGAGAAGATGCTAACTGATACATACAGTAATAAGGCTTTTTAATACTAATTGTATTCTATAGAGATGTAGTTAACTACGCCGAAGGATAGATGCCACAATACAAAGCAGAGTTATTTGCAAAGGGTGGAAATAGTGGCCAACCTGCTATTGTAGATAGTTATGAATATGTAATGATTTCCAAAGCTTGGTTAGGGCAACAGCTATACAAGATAATAGAAAACTTTAGAAGTACGAAAGCATTTCAAACAAAAATATGAAAAGGGTTTACGAAAGACTGTAGTGATTCTAGAAAAAAGTGGTAGAGTGTAACCTTATTCAGCAATATGAAACCTAGGTATCAGTTGATGTGGGGGGAATAGCGCCATTTTTCACTAGTAAACATCCTGCCTGAGATTCAGATTTAATACACGCATCCTCTCTTTTTATGGTCATGTCTTGCCATTTTGTTAGCTGTCATTACCTATTTTATATATTCTAAAACAAAAGAAATGCATAATGAATTACTGCTGCAGAATGGCATAGAAAAGATGCTAACATGCATTTTCTTAGTTTGTTTTTAAGTAAAAAGTCAAATTTAGTGTAAGACTGAATAAAGAAATCTGAAACTGATACTACTGCAAATCCTAAATCTCTGTTCCCTTGTCATGATAATCCTAAAGACCTGTAAAGCCTTGATGTAGAGATTTAAGTATCGTAAAAGTAGCCAGTGCATGAGATGATTTAAAACTGCTACAGAGAAACTGGACTTAAATTGTGATCCTCTATACAATAGCTGGAAGTTAGTGACAGTTTTTTAAAAAACCTAAATAAGGTAGGAAAATAAAAGTAAAGTTAAAGCAAAGGCATGCAAGTTTTATGCCTTACATCAAAGCAGAACTGTAAAAATAAAATGAAGATTGGGATTAGCATGGTCAAGTGTCCCTTTTAGAAACAAAATGAACTCTTCCGGTGTTTTATATACTACTTTTTTTTCTTTTCTGTTCACAGATCCCAATAGCAGAGAAGAATGACTTTAGTAGTGCAGAAAAATGTTAGTTTGCAAGGACAGTCTGTTCTGAGTGTGATTATAACTAAAGTGCTCAAAACAAGTGACACCTTATTGAAAGAAAATTCCATGGTTGACTACAGGGAAGACTGAAAAGTGACTGCTTGCGTGAGTAACGAAGTTGCATGGAGAAGAGCACATACTAGGCAATACAGACCCCAATATAAAAAATTGGACAAGTTGAATAGAGAAGTCAATCTGTCAAGCTGCTTGTGACAGGGCACCTGGAGGTGTAATGAACATGATACATGCCTGTGCCATATGCTTTGCTGTCTTAATTTTCCATGCCAAGGAATACAATTTAATTTTTTTGCAAAAGAAGATGACAGTGCTTTGTGGAGAGAAGAATCTTCTTGTCTGCATTCATTTTGTATTTTTATTTTACAGCACTACTTAACCCGCAGTAGTGGTGCTGCGGTAGCGTTGTCCCCTCACAGCAAGACGTTGTCACGTTCGATTCTCAGTTAGAGCGTCTTCTGTGTGGAGGCATGCGTGAATGGGCGTGCCTTCGTTGAAGGTTGTGCATCAGGGCTGGTAACTCAGCACTTAAAAATCCACTACCAAACATTAGCGGACCGGAGTTCCGCTGTGGCGACCCCTAACCGGGATAAGCCGAAAGACACAACAACATTTTACAGCACTTCCTAAACAACTTTGGTACCAATTTTACCTAATGAATCTCTAAGTACATTGACCTCTAAAAAATTGAATGTTCCCTTCAGAAATTTCCATGTTAAAATTCAAACGTAGATGCTGTCTAAACCTGTTTGAGATGATGAATTACCATAAAACCAGAAAGATACATTTATCCATTTTTTCATTCAAGCAAAACAATATTATATTTATTGGCACATTATGTAACCATTACTGTCCCAGTGTGCTTTAAAATGTAGCTGCTCATAAAATAAAATCACATTTCAAGGAGTGAGTCAAGCAGTGTACAAATAGCACAAAATTGGTATAACAGTGAATGGGATGGTAACTGTGACAGGGTGCAGTTTAAGCCAGCTACACTTCTGTAGGCTGGGATTCAGAAAGGGCTAGCACCAACAGTAAGCCCCAACATGGGCAGCCGACCACTGTCCTATGCTAACCAACCATATGTTCTCTTCTGAAAATACCTCTGGGAAGGGGATTTGTGCAGCTGGAAATAAGTTTGTTGTGGAATTCCCATTACTTCCAGTGGCGAGACTGTGTTTCAGGTCAGAGTTTGGGAGTTTAGCGGAGGTAGTGGGTTACTTAGAGGACTGAAGGTAGGAGCACACGTGCATGTGTCTGTCTCTATGGAGGCAATCAGATGGGTCATTGTCTGTGTGTGTCTGTGTGTGTGTGGTAGCTGTCAATGTTTTTGTTCAAGGTTCAGGAGACCAGCCAAAACTAATGGCGGGATTAAGACTGAAAACCAGGGGCACTTTTTAATTCTGCTGACTTGCATGATGATTTGCATCATGTAAGCAATAAGTATGAAACCAACGTCTTGTTGTTATTGAATGGCTGCAATCCCCCGTGATTTATTTTTTTGCCCAGTCCCTTGTAAAAGTAGAGGAAAAATCATTGACAGTTGAGAGATACATTTAGGGTACAGATATCCAGATTTATTGAAAGAAATGGAAGCTCAGTTCCTACAATTAAGTCAAAAGTATATAAAACAGGGATATTATTTTGCAACATACCAAACTGATCTGCAAACAGGTCATGTCAAATAAAAGCAGCATCAATTTTAGCATTTTGGGAAACAAAGTTTTACAACTTTATATGTTTAAAAAAAAAAGGAGAGAAAATCCATTGATAGGTTGGAGGTGGAAAGTGAGAATATGCCGAAAAACATTGTTCTTCATGGAGCTCGTACCTCTCAACTGTCCCGGATTTTCAGGGACGTCCCTAATTTTGACTCAAATTTTAGCTTCATCCCTCTTAATCACTCCTAAAACTAGTGACACTTGGAGGAAAGGTGGTGAATTACACTTGAGTTATAGTAGACTTTTTTTTATTTAAGAATGTGTACTAATTTACATTCTTCTGTTCTGTCACTGTTTTGAGTTAGTATCACTAATATTTTAAAACTGTCTGTTCCTGATTTTTTTTTTCTGACTTGTCCTTGATTCTGTTGAAATGTGTCCCTGATTTGGTTAGAGATCTGATGGAGCTTCAGAATGTAAAGAAAGATTTGTGTGTGATGGATGTTACAGATGAGCAGGGTTAGCTGTATGTATGGAGAAGGAAGTAAGCGAGTCTGAAGTGGTGCAGATAACAGAACTGGTTTAAGGAGGGCATGCAGAGAATCCGATAAAAATCGAGCAGGATGATCCAGGTGACCGTTCTTTTTCATGGGGTGACAGAAGTGCTGAAGATAGTAATGTAGAAAAGGAACTAGGTGATGTGTCGGCAAGAAATGCATTAGTGAGAACTTGTGCTGCAGTTTCAGAAAGGAAAAGGCAACAAACTGAGAACGTGTCTGGTTTTGTGGCAGCAAATGCAGTCACTAAAACATATGCCATAGTGACAGCAGGCAAAAAAAGATCAACCGTAGCAAACTGTAACTATTCTTTTTAAAAAGAAGACCAATGAGAATTGGAACAAAAATGACCCTATATAATAGACCAATATTATGTTTGGGACAGTTTGGTAACTGTTTTGAGTTTGAGCAGTTCCGCAATTCTGTCTTGCATACATACTGGGACAGAGACTTTTTGTGACTTGACGTTTGAAAATGATGGACTGATAATGAAATTTCTGGAACTGTAACACAAGACATTTTTTTTCCGGTAGTAAATTACTTTGCAGTTTAGAACTGATGAACTGGAAGAAGACTGTTGATGCATGTAGGGTCCCAGAAAAAATATGAAAAGGAAATTGTGCAGTTGGTGTTTTCTTTCATATGGGGCTCAAGATTAAAGAGGTGTGTTGTATAATAGTAAAGGTAAATTAGGTTTGGGGTTACTAAATCCAGTTCTGCTTTTTTTATGCTAGTATAAAGTATTAAAGTAGGTAAAGGAAGACTGTGAGAATGTTTCAAACCAGGTACACAACGTTTTGGGAAATAAGAAAAAAATATATTTAAATGAAGAATCAAGAAAAATACTAACATGATGGAAAATAAAAAAAAATGAGAAAGATAGAAGGATGTGGTATAATATTATGTTGAAGCAATATTATGTAAATCCATGGGAAATTTACCGGAAATGATTAAAGCCGTTAAAGTAAGGAAAAGATTGTGTATCAAGATAGTGGGGTGTCAGGATTTCCTATGCAGACTAGTAAATAAGGGGAATAGGCCACAGTGAAAAAAATGCTAATTATCTCTTCCTCTCCATAAAAATAAACATTCTCACTTCTTAATGTAAAAGAGCATGAAACTGTGAAAAATTGAGAAGTTTTTTGAGAATATTAATGACATTATAGATATGAATAGAATTTATTTGTGAATATTATAAGAACAAGAAGAAAAATGCGTAAGAAGGGGTAGATAACCCACATTACATAAAATCTTATTTGAAATAAGACTGAAATTAGGTTTAATAGGGGAAATGATTTGGCAGGTATATTGCGAAAAATGAAGATTATGGATATGGAAGGAGTGAGGGTCAGTTATGGAAGAACAGCAATGAGTATGTTACAAAAAATGATTAATAATAAAAATAGAAATGTGTGTTTGCCTGTAAAATATGTATATTTTGTAAATGCTTTTTTTGTGTTTAAATAAGGACCCCTATAGCCTCCAATAGTTGCTGTGTAATCTTTTACATCCACCTGAGATGCCACCAGCAAAGGAGATGGGACCTCACTTTAATGTCTCATCCAAAGGATGACGCTCAGGAGCACCCCCTAATGCTGCAGTGCAGTGCCAACTATCCAGTCGAGGGGAGTGGGAATAGAACCCATTGCCTTCTCGTCTTCCAGCACCAAAGACGACTACTACCTGTTGTCACTGACACTACTAATGGGGAACTTTGTGTTCCATTGTTGTAAATTAGAAATTTTGGTGGAGATATACTAACTAGCTGTACTGAAGTCAGATTGGTGAGACAGGGAATCCCAGTTTCACTTCGCTAAAGATGTTCGTTCTGGTGTTTGGTCATTATCAGTGACAGGAGAACTCTGTAGCCAGAGGCAGAGATCCTTGCACTAAAAATGCAGGTCTCTTATGTTTATTCTCACTACCAGCCCACATACGCTGTTCAACACAATTTGTACAACTTACAAGTTGCATGTTATTTTGGCTGGATTTTATCCCTGATTATGATATTTATTTAGGTACATGCAAGTTCTTTAATCATCTTAAGCTAAGTAAGATTAAAAGTTTAGAGGATTTTAGGACACAGTTTAGATTGTAGTATCTAGGGGGGAATTCAGTAAGCCCTACACAATGTTTTGTGTGTAAGCATCACAGTGCAATGTGTACATGAGTGCGAAAGGTTTTAGATCAAGTGCTGCTTAACAGTACGCAAGCACGTGCAAACAAGGAAAGTTCCTTGTAATGCAAATGACCTCATAAGCAGGTGACTTTTATGTGAATAAGCCAGGTGGAGCAATCCAACAAGCATAAAGGCATTTGTGTAGAAACTGTGTCCGTAATGTATGCGGAAATTTTCCACGTACAAGAGTGTCCATGGAAAGAAGGGGTATAAAAGTCCACAAATAAGGACATGACTCCCCTAAAATAGTCTATCACATTCAGTGATGTGCGAAAAATACATTGTTGATGTCTGAAAATGCAAGGGAATAGGTAAAAAAAAAATTTTTTTTAATGATTTTGGCATGTTTGTGCTTTGCGCCGCAGTGCGCAAACATGCCTAACTGGGGGGTATTTTATAATACTTGTCAGAAATGGATTATAGGACATTGCTTCGGTCTGTACAGTGGTGCATTGGTGCTGTTGCCTAAATCATACTGCTATGAACCGTGTAGTTACCAGGCTGTCAGCATGGATATGTATGCAAATGAGATGAAATTGCTGAATTCGTAAAAGGAGTAACTATGTCTACATTTCCCTTCTGTGTAGGGTCCTCCATAATGCTGATATTACCACTGGATCTCGATGCCAGCAGGGGGTGCGTCACATCACTGTTAGGAATTTTTAATACCCGGTGTACATGCTTGCATGCTGCATAGCTGAGCGTGTTCATGCGAAGCTTAACATGTATGAGTGGCAGATTGTCACACGACTGTGATGATTCGTTAGGAGTGAATAAGCTATGCTAAGCAACGTAGCTCACAGAGGCATACCAAAGTAGGGCCATTAAATTATGTTAATTACAATTTAGGCAGGTGAAATGCATAAGTAGCCAATCACACATGGTGGACATACAGCAGACCTGTATAAAGTATGCATATACCCTACAGTCTGTTTTTCTCTCAGTACTCTGCTCTGAAACATTGGGGTACTGACTTGGAAATTTTAACTGACATAATGCTAGGGGCTGCTGCAGCTATACTACATCTGCATGTACTAGAGGCTGACATCAATGCTGCTGGCGGTGCTGACAATAGGCCTGGGCTGAGAAGTAGTGTGTTCAGGCCCTGGGTAACCTTGCAGGAGCTACATGAGCTGGAGATTATAGACCGCTACAGGAGCTCACTGAGCTCTGCCGCCCTCAACTCAGAGCCAGAGTCAACAGAGGGGAACCCATTCCAGTGGAAGCAAAGGTATTAGGATACTAGCTACAGGTACATTTCAAAGACCACCTGAGGACATGAGGGGGGGGGTCTTACAAGCACCTGCATCCGGGATACTTCAGTTCCTGGATGCTATGCTACCACATGCCAGTGAGCACATATCTTTTCCCCTCTCCCTGAGGTGAGGGGCAGTAATATGCAAGAGTTTTACCGTGTAGCACACTACCCCGAGGTACTGTGTGGCATAGATTGCACCAATGTACACATCAAGCCTCCACTTGGTGAGCAAGGTAGAATCTACATTAACCGTAAGGGGTACCACTCCATTAACTGCCAGATAGTGTGCATTGCTCAGGGGATTATCTTGAATGTGTGTGCTGGCAGCCCTGGCAGTTGTCACGATTCCCATATCTGACTAACATCCCCCTAGCAAACATGTAGTACAGCTGTGGACATCCCACATGGCCATTTACTTGGGGGGTGCTGACTACGCCCTGGAACTGTGGATGATGACACCCATCAGAAATGTACACACCCACAGAAGAACACCATAATGAGGCACACAAACAAACTAGGAACATCATAGAGCATGTGTTTTGGGCTGCTGAAGTCACGATTCCGATGCCTAGATAAATCTGGGGGAGCCCTGCAGTATTCTCCAGCCACATGTGCACATATATTCACAGTATGTGCTATGCTATGTAGTATGAGCCTATGAAAACAGTTGCAGCAAGAGCAGGAAAAGGATACACACATCCCCATCAGTGCCTAGGTCACCATAGCCACAGTCAAAGGAGGATTCTGAGGAGGAGCCCCCTGCTGATGTCCCTGTACGAAGATGTAGGCATGCTTAGTGCACCCTGGTATTGGCTAAGAGGCGATGTAGAGCACGTTCGCCGACAACCTCGGGTCTGACACATTACTCCTACTCACATGCAGAAATTAAATGATGGCAGGCAACCCACACATCCTGTACCTACTCGTGTATTGGCTATGTGCTGCTTGCATTAGATAGTCAGCCTGGATGTGTGGCTGTGTTAGATGCTGCATTTGCAAGGCAAGTCCGTATCCTCCACAGTACTTGTAAGGATTATGATGATATGGCATTGTATGTATGGATCTGGTATATTATGCAAGTAAATCTAGTGGGCTACTTGCACATTAATTCCATCCACATAGGACTACAGATACCCATTCCAC